>NC_034590.1:90044974-90061574 GCF_900095145.1 Mus pahari | reverse complement strand
GGCGCCGGATGACCGGGACCAGACACGGGTCCCTCTTCTCCAGTCCGCTCTCTCCCCGGCAGTGCACTGGAGCAAAGATGGCTCACCTTCCGGTCGAACATTTCTTTAGGTGCTTCTCGGCCATTCGAGATTCATCGGTTATGAATTCTTGGTTTAGTTCTATACCCCATATTTTGATTGGGTTGTTTGNTTTTCTGGTGATTAACTTCTTGAGTTCTTTACATATTTTGGATATTTGCCCTCTATCAGATGTGGGGTTAGTGAAGATTTTAAAAATACTTACACTTTATCATTTATTTTTAGGAATTACAAGAAAAGAATANAAAGCAAGTTACTTAATCTAATTATTATAGAAGAAATTTAATCTAGCAACATAGCTGCTCTGGCAAGGGATCACATCCAAATATCTGATCCAACTGGAATGTTGTCTTGGATTACAATATGACCTGGGTGGAATACACACACACCCTTAATACACACCTTTAATCACTAANAAAGAAGGAANAGTTTGTAGAAGAAAGCAGTCTTGTTTGAAAGTGAAGTCTAACTGATGGGCAGACAAAGTGACAAATCAGAGAGACATTTGACAGAATGAGTCAGAGATAGGAAAAGCCCAACTCATAGGAGAATAGCAGAGGAAGAGAGGTTACATACGAGCAGCGAGAGAGAACAAAGATAGTATGATGGGGTGTGTGTGTGTGTGTGTGTGTGTGTGAGAGAGAGAGAGAGAGAGAGAGAGAGAGAGAGAGAGAGAGAGAGAGAGAGAGAGAGTTTTGCCAGGATGGTTTTACAGAGACAGGTTACAGAGACAACAAGCTAGACATAGGTGAAGATAGAATGAGCCAGAGAATGAGAAAAAGCCAGAAGATTAGAATAGATTGCCAAAGTTAGTATGAATCCTGGCAGAGCAGTACAATCAGAAGCTAAGAGAAGCTGGATTGAGTCAGTTAGTTTGGAAGATTAGAGTGTGCAGAGACTAGAAGCTCCCAGGCCTATTGATAAAACAGAGAAGGAAATGCTCTGGGCTCAGCCCAAGCCATGTGTGTGCACAGCTTGGGTACGGCTCTCATCTCATCACTTCATCTGAAGAAATAAAAGCACATTTACAAATAATACACNTCTATGGTAAAGAACTAANGATGCAATNCTAAGATCATCTCCTTTCTGAGATGAAAACAAACACNTNCANGTTCAGTGAAGCACAACTCGTAACCTGTCTATCAACAGATAAATGGATAAAAATGTGAGACACAACCTGAAATATTATTTGGTCACAAAAGAAGGAAATCCTGCNACTTGTACCACAGGAATAAACCCCAGAGAACATTATAATNAATAAAAGTCAGACACAGAAGCCCAAACTATGATTTCATCTTCATGTAAAAATCTAAAAACACCACATTAGNGGAGAATAGTGGCTATTGANTACTGAGGGACATAGAGATCTATTGGTTAAAGGGCTTCAACTCTTAGTTACAAAAGAAATCTCTGGGCCTAAGTACAACATGTAATGGTAGTTAATAATATAGCATTTTATCTGATATTTGATGAGAGCAGATTTTTAAATTTTCTCACTTAGATGAACTATTAAAACCAATAAATGGTAATGTATATTAAATATCTGGGATGGCAAACCCTTTATATAGTGTACATATATACAAATCCTACTACATATATAAAAAATATAAAATTTTATGTGCTAATTTAAAAGTTTATATCCAATGAAAATATTCTGCCAGGCGGTACAGAGAAACCCTGTGTTGAAAAACAACAACAACAACAACAAAACAAAAAAGAAAACATTCTTAGATGAAGATGAAATAAAGACTATTTCAGATTTACAAAAAAGCAGAAGTTAACTACCAGAGGGCTGCTAGTAATATTATAGCCCTCACCACATCTAAATGAACCATTGCATCATGTTTATTTATTAACATTAATTTTATAAAATCACATTATCATTTCTTGCTATATCCATTACAGAAGAATGAAATACATAAAGATGGAGTGAATAGTACAGAATTTGTAAAATTATATCAACTCCAACCAAGCTCTGGTTCTCAGAGGACAACTATATTAATTGTGATGCAAATAAACAATGAAAACATCTCTTTTTTTTTCTGGATTAGCCAATTATGAACAATCTCACTGCTTTTTGGTTTTGTGTTCCTGCAGGAACATTTGAAGCATTACCTTGTGCAAATGCTTGATATGGATTCCTGCCTCCAAGTTGGGAGGTTCAGCCTCATAGCAGTTATGTACTATGGGGGGGCACTTTGTCTCTTCTGCAGTCTTTCTAACTTTTGGTTTGCCAAACCAATATGAGCGCTACAGAAAAAGATAAGAGATAATTAACCAAAATAAATATAAAAAACTTTTGTGTTAAATATCTGTTTCTAAAAATGTAAATCATGTCAAACAAAGAGGGTTTGCTGTTAATCTTTGCCTCAGTGTTTGGATTAGGATAAAGAGCTTATTAAACTATGGCCTTTTTATTGATGAATAAATAGAAAATGTAATAATAACAAAAACTTTTTATGAAAGGGAGAAAAAGAACACAAAGTTAGGTTGATCTGTCGGGAGATGAGGGACGGTCTGGAAAAAGTTGGGGGAAAAGAAAAACATGATCAAAACATACAGAATAAAAAAATTAAGTTAAAAAAAAGGACTGGACTCTGAATAGGGAATCAGAGATCAACATAATTCCTACAAAGAGTAGACTAGATGGTTTCAGTAGGGAATTTTCTCAAACATTTAAACAAAAATTAACTGTTTTTATTCAACTCTTGCAAAAGAACATAAGGGAATACCTCCTAAATCGGCGTCACCCTAACACCCAAACCAGACAAACTATACATCTTATAATATAGATGCAAAACTCTTCCATATAACACCAGCAAGCTGAATCCACTAGAATATTAAAATTATATAACATTCCAGAGTGAAATGTATTGCAGGAATGGTTCCAGATACTATAATCAATCACTGTAGTATCACATTGATCATAGGATCATTTCGATTCATGCATGATAAAAATTGTAGCAATTTAGAAACATAAAGGTGTTTTCATGAAAAAAAACCCAACCCTCTCAAAACTCCAAGCTTATAGATAACAATACTCAATGATGATGAAAACTTTGTTTTTTAACCATGAACAAGCCTGAAATGCTGGCCTGAAAGAGGGGACACATTGGAGGCAGGTTGGACGCACTGCCATGACTTGTGCACACGAGGGAGAGTTGACCTGCCAGAAGAACAAGAAGAAGTAGTGCGACTCAGGGAAGGGAAAGCACTGAGATGATGGGTCTCTGCTGCTGCCTGGAGGCACAGGGACTCCAGATCATGCAGCGGAAGCAGGAAAAGGCAACCGAGAGGCAGGAACCCAAGCAGCTCTGTGGCTTCGCGTCCACTCCACCTGTGTGTCTGAGCCAGTCCCACAATGGTTGAGCTTCTTCCTGTGGCATTTTTTTTGTTTTATTTTAGGGAGGAGTTACATGGACAGAGGGCAGATATGGAGGGACGGGAATGAGTGGGATTGGGGACATGATCTGAAATTCACAAAGAATCAATAATAGAAAAAAGAATACAATGAAGAGTAAAGGATAATTCTCTTCCATTTGCAGAATGGGAGAGAATATTTGCAAATCATATCAAAGAAGGGTTTAGCACATTAGATACATAAAAAAGCAAATAACAATTACTGAATGGGCATAAGGTCTGAATATATGTTTGTATAAACAAGACATCTAAAGGCCAATAAGCACATAAATGTCATATCTATGATTTATTATCAGGAAATTAAATTTCACATAAAACCTATGAGGGTAAGTACCATAAAAAGAATGTATAAGTGAAGGAATGGAACCTTAGTACTATACTGGGAGGGCTGACAAAAAACAAAAGGATGATCTGTTAGTTTCCAAAACCTTAAATCCAGAAGTGCTGCAAGAACTAGCAATTTTATTCCTAGCTATATACTCAAAATAGTTAAAAAGTCATATCCTCAACAGAATGCAATAAATATGTCCTCCAGTGAGATGTACAATACTATGTAGCCTACAAGAGGATGGGTAAAGATGAATTCATAGGACACTTTTAAAACTGTAAATGCTATGGCAGTAGCCAGACAATGTAGTCCCTGAGATCAGAGGGTTGGAAACTCAAGGGAACTCACACCAGAGTAATGTGTGAGGGAACTCACACCAGAGTAATGTGTGATACTTCATTAGATTCTACAAGAGAGAGAACTAAATAATTCCTGCACTTAAACTTCAGCACTTGGTCCCTTTCATGGATAAACCTGAGAAACTACTTGAAGAAGCATCTACAAATAGGTAATTATTATGCTGCATTTTTACATCCCTTGAGTGAATAAATTCATAGAAAAAGCAAGCAAATTAGAGGTGCCTAAAAGGCAAAAAACAAGGACTTCTTTTTAGATCATAGTTTTAGTTTTCTAGAATGAAAAACTGTGAGTTGGGGGTCAAGGCTGTATACTGTGACTGTACACTGTAAATATACTAAGTACTAGTGACTTCATTTTAAAATTGCTAATTTTATGTCATGTATTTCACTAAAAAAGTGAAGATTTCTTTTTTTTCAACTTTTTTATTAGATATTGTCTTTATTTACATTTCAAATGCTATCCTGAAAGTTCCCTATGCCCTCCCCCCGCCCTGCTCCCCTACCCACCCACTCCCACTTCTTGGCCCTGGTGTTCCCCTGTGCTAGGTCATATAAAGTTTGCAAGACCTAGGGGCCTCTCTTCCCAATGATGGCCAACTAGGCCATCTTCTGCTACATATGCAGCTAGAGACTCGAGCTCAGGGGGTGCTGGTTAGTTCATATTGTTGTTGTACCTACAGGGTTGCAGACCCCCTCAGCTCCTTGGGTTCTTTCTCTAGCTCCTCCACTGGGGGCCCTGTGTTCCATCCTATAGCTGACTGAGCATCCAAAAAGTGAAGATTTCTAAGAACTGGGAAACAGCTTGGCTTGGTTTGCTCTTCCTGAAGAACGAAGCTATAATCTATTTTCAGGTATAATACTCTGTGGCCAAATTATCTATAGTTTTAATCTTCAGTATTAAAAAAAAACTGTCAGCAGTTCTCAAGTTAGAAGGACTGAACTGAATTTTAGAGAATGACCTTGGAGCCCTGGCTAATCACACTTGGCTGTGGTGTCTCCACTGTGAGCATGCAAACACTCTAAGGAAATCTGAGGGATAAGAAGCAGACACTTTTCTACTTCATGCAAATAACTGGTTAGCTCCCCTGAAAGGGACCAAGTGTTGAAGCTTAGATACAGGAGTTATTTAGCTCTCACTTTGCAAGAATCTAATACAGTACCCACATTAATCTGGTGTGAGTTCCTTTTGGTTCCCAACTCTCTAATCTAAGGGACTAATTACACAGGTTACAGAAGGGTCATAACACTTACGGTTTTAAAAGTTTCAGTGTTTTAGACATACATGTTACGCAACTATATACAAAGCAGAATTTATGGCACATCAAGAAATGCAGTGTCTCAGTACTGCTGGTATATAGGTTAGGATGGTCTATATTTGGCTTTTAAGTTTGATTACATTTATGAAGTAGGTTTACAAAGCCTATGAGCATTTGGAACAACAGCAACATTAAAACTCACCATAAAGGGAGGTGGGAGGATCAAAGAGCTGAAGGAGAGGATACCATAATCAGAACGTATTGTAGAAAAACAATCTATTTTCAGTAAAAGAAAATAGAAAGAAAGAAACAACTCACCATGAGGAAAAAGTACCATGGTTGAGGCACACCGCACTGGCCAGGGAAGACGGCTTCTACATACCAGGTAACCAGGCTATATAAGAAAGCATCAAACAAAAGCATTCCAAGCATATAGCCGAAGTTGAGGTTATCCTCAAGGTTGGCTGGTGTCCAAAGGTTGTGCCATTTAACACCAATCTCTGAAATAAAAGGGAGACATTAGGCATGGGTGAAATCTCTGAGACTTGGTACTCTGCACTGTGAGTTATCTCTCAGCTGTAGCCCTTAGCAAATATATTACTACAGAACAAGGTGGTTTCATTTCTCCTTTTTTTCTTCAAAACCTTTAAAAACATTTGGGAATGATTTAAATTAAATGAATAACAGAAACAACGAACAGTCTAAGAACGAGGAAGGAGTAGACTTTATAAAATCTGGGTTGTTTAACCTCCAGAGTTTCTTTCTCCCAGAGAAACAAGCACAAGAATGCCCATATGTGTAAACTACATTCTCCACTGCTGAAGCACACTAACTACCAATAAGAAGAAACCAAGGGCTGCTGAGTGATGACACTGATAGGACTGCAAACGGAAAGTCAGCAAAGGAAGGAAAGAAATGCTTTTCCTTTCCTGTGTCCATAGCAGGAGAGGGACGAGGGTTTGCAGAGCGCATACCTCAAGAGTCAAGACTTAAAAAGGACAACACTCAGGAAGCTCATCTGTTCTTCACCTTTGCCCTTTCCCCCTCAACAACAGTCATGAACACTAGGTATTTTAAAAGAAAGGGTAATAATATGAAAAAATATCCTGTGGAAAAAATTATCAAAATTATAATTAATTTTGATTGGTAATAAACAATAAATTAGAAGTCACAAAAAATTAGGAGTCAAAATATACACCACAGGAAATTTTCTGTAACCTCAAGTCCTCCTGCCTCCAACAAAGTAGAATTCCTGAAAGACAAAATTTATAATGGAAAACTTAGAATACCTAAGATACAATTTGTAAAACATATGAAACTCAAGAAGAACGAAGACCAAAGTGTGGACACTTCGCCCCTTCTTAGAATTGGGAACAAAACACCCACGGAAGGAGTTACAGAGACAAAGTTTGGAGGTAAGACAAAAGGATGGACCATCCAGAAACTGCCCCACCCAGGGGTCCATCCCATAATCAGCCACCAAACGCAGACACTATTGCATATGCCAGCAAGATTTTGCTGAAAGGATCCTGATATAGCTGTCTCTTGTGAGGCTATGCCAGTGCCTGGCAAACATAGAAGTGGATGCTCACAGTCAGCTATTGGATGGAACACAGGGCCCCAATAGAGGAGCTAGAGAAAGTACCCATGGAGCTGAAGGGATCTGCAACCCTGTAGGTGGAATAACAATATGAACTTACCAGTACCCCCAGAGCTCATGTCTCTAGCTGTATATGTAGCAGAAGATGGTCTAGTCGGCCGTCATTGGGAAGAGAGGCCCCTAGGTCTTGCAAACTTTATATGCCCCAGTATAGGACAACACCAGTGGGAGTGGGTAGGTAGGGGAGCAGGGGGGGAAGGGTATAGAGGACTTTGGAAATAGCATTTGAAATGTAAATTTTTATACCTAATAAAAATTGGAAAAAATTTATAATAGAGGAGATAATAACTAATATAAAATTGATAAACCTGATAAAAATAATTAGGAAACTAAACAGTTGTACTCCTCCACAATAAACCAATGGAAATAAGAAAATAGATGAAGTAATGTGGATTGTTAATGTTTCCTGCTAAATGAGAATTACAGAAGTATCTACAAATAAATAAGATATACAGTCATCTGATTGGCTACTTAATAGAAGTGTTTTTTTATTGCATATTTTCTTTATTTACATTTCAAATGTTATCCCCTTTCCTGGTCCCCACCCTCAGTACCCCACTATCCCATTCCCCCTCTTCCTGCTTCTATGAGGGTGTTTTACCACCCACATACCCACTCCTACTTCCCCACCCTGGCATAGCCTACACTGGGACATTGAGCGTTCACAGGACCAAGGGCCTCCCCTCCCATTGATACCAGACAAGGCTATCCTCTGCTACATATGCAGCTGGAGCCATGGGTCCATTCATGTATATTCTTTGGTTGGTGGTTTTGTCCCTGGGAGCTCTAGGGAGTCTGGTTGGTTGCTATTGTTGTTCTTCCTATGGGGTTGCACACCCCTTCAGCTCCTTCGGTCCTTTCTCTAACTCCTCCATGGGGGACCCTGTGCTCAGTTCAATGGTTGGCTGTGAGTAACCACCTCTGTATTTGTCAGGCCCTGGCAGAGCCTCTCAGGAGACAGCTCCCGACGGGCTACTGTCAGCAAGCACTTCTTGGCATCCACAATAGAATTTGCATTTGATGACTGTATATGGCATGGATTCCCAGATGGGGCAGTCTCTGGACGGCCTTTCCTTCAGTCTCTGCTCTACACTTTGTTACCATATTTGCTCCCATGAGGATTTTGTTACCCCTTCTAAGAAGGACCGAAGCACACACACTTTTGCTTTCCTTCTTCTTGAGCTTCATGTGGTCTGTGAATTTTATCTTGGGTATTCAAAGCTTTTGGGCTACTATCCACTTATCAGTGAGTGCATACCATGTGTGTTCTTTTGTGATTGGGTTACCTCACTCAGGATGATATTTTCTAGTTCCACCAATTTGCCTAAAATTTTCATGAATTCATTGTTTTTAATAGCTAAGTAGTACTCCATTGTGTAAATGTACCACATTTTAGAATTGCTAAGAGGAAAACTCATAGCTCTGAGTGCCTCTAAAAAGAAACTGGAGAAAGTACAGACTAGCAGCTTGACAGCACACCTAAAAGTTCTAGAATAAAATAAGCAAATACACCCAAGAGGAGTAGATGGCAGGAAATAATCAAACTCAGGGCAGAAATCAACCAAGTAGAAATAAAAAGAACTATACAAAGAACAACAAAACCAGGAAATGGTTTTTGAGAAAACCAACAAGATAGATAAACCCTTATCTAGACGAAGCAGAGGGCACAGAGAAAGTATCCAAGTTAACAAAATCAGAAATGAAAAGGGAAACATAACAACAGAAACCGAGGAAATTCAAAAAATCATCACATCCTACTATAAAAGCCTATTGGAGTGTTTTTAATCACAGTTGAGAACATTCAGTACTCTTAATTCTTCACAGTAATTGAAAAATAGAACAACAGTTTCACTAAGTCCTGATGATAGTTTTCATAGAACTTGATGGAACTAGTCCTAAAATTCAAGATGTAACCTGAATGATTAAAGAATAACAAACCAGGACAATAATAACATGTTAAGAATTACATGCTCCACTATGTTCATAGCAGCCTTATTTATAATAGCCAGAAGCTGGAAAATATCCAGATGTCTCTCAACAGAGGAATGGATACAGAAAATGTGGTATATTTACATAATGGAGTACTANTCAGCTATTAAAAACAATGCATTCATAAAATTCTTAGGCAAATGGATGGAACTAAAAAATATCATCCTGAGTGAGATAACCTAGTCACAAAAGAACACACATGGTATGTACTAACTGATAAGTGGATATTTGACAAAAAGCTCAAAATAATTACGATACAACTCACAGACCATATGTGAAGCTCAAGAAGAAAGAAGTGTGGATGCTTCAGTCCTGCTTAGAAGGGTGAACAAAATAATCATGGGAGGTAGAGGGAGGGAGGGATCTGGGAGGTAGAGATGGGGGGGAGAATAGAGGAGGGAGAGGGGAAAAGTTGGGCAGGATCAGGTGTGGGAGGAGACGGGGAGAAGTACAGAAGGTCAGGAAATTGAATAGAGGTATGCAGCAGTGGGGAATGGGAAACTGGGGGTAGCCACTAGAAAATCCCAGATGCCAGGAAAGCAAGAGGTTCCCAGTACCCAACTGGGATGGCAGTAGCTAAAATACCCAGCAAAAGGGAAAGAGAACCAGTAGAGACCATATCCAGAGGTTAGGTACAGCCCACAGTTGAGGGATGGGGCCACCCACTCATCTCAAAATTCTTAACCCAGAATTGCTCCTGTCTAAAGGAAATGCAGGGACAGAGTAGAGCAGAGACTGAAGGAAAGGTCACCCAGAGACTGCCCCACCTAGGGATACATCCCATCTGCAAACACCAAACCCAGACACTATTGCTGATGCCAAGAAATGCTTGCTGACAGGAGCTTGGTATAGTTGTCCCCTGAGAGGCTCTGCCAGAGCCTGATTAATGCAGATGGAGATGCTCTCAGCCAACCATCAGACTGAGTGTGGGGACCTCAATGGAGGAGTTAGGGGAAGAACTAAAGGAGCTGCAGGGGTTTCCAACCCAACAGAAAAAACAATACCAACCAACCAGACCTCACAGAGCTCCCAGGGACTAAACTACCAACCAAAGAGTGCACATGAATCAACCCATGGCTCCAGCTGCATATGTAGCAGAGGGACTGCCTTCTCTGTCATCAGTAGGAGAGGAGCCCCTTGGTCCTGGGGACACTCGATGCTGCAGCATAGGGGAATGCTAGGGCGATGAGGTGGGAGTGGGTGGGTGGGGGAGCACCCTCATAGAAGCATGGGGGAGGGAGGTATGATAGAGGGTTTTCAGAAGGGAATCGGGAAGGGGGATAACATTTGAAATGTAAATAAATAAAATAACCAATAAAAAATTGGTATGTCAACTTCATGTCTTTTTTTTTTTTTTTAATAACTCTTGAATCCAACTAGTGGTGTCTGTACATACATGTGTGTAGGGCTACAGTGCTCAAGAAGCTAACTCCGCCCACCCTCCCCATTAAGTGCCAAATAGCTTACCAGCTAGGTGTGGGAGCTTTATATTTTTCGTATTTTACATAACCACATATAGTAAGAAAATTTGGGGGGGAAATATAACATTTTCTTACCTTTCCATCTCCTATTTATTCAGTTTCTTAAGAATTGAATCAGCAATACCAATACCCACCTTGTATTTCCAACTTGATTAAAATATTAATCCCCAGTGCCAAAGCAACATTTGCACTCAGACAGGCAGTTATCTTGGTAGTAAGGTTCAACATTCCATAGTATTCAGAGATGAAATTATAGGGAAAGAAACTGGCAAAAAATAGGAGGTTTCCAGCAGAAGCAGCCAAACGAGCTTCAAAGAAGAAATTACAATTAACTTTTTATGCTACAACAGATAATAAAGTTGAATATACTTACATTATGTTTCCAAAAAGTTACTGTTCCCAGTCTTATCTATGAAACAAGACAATGTAACTGAACATGTACATAATTACTAAATACTGGATGTTGTTAATCTCATAAGCATGGGATTTTGATATGTTAAACCTGCTCTTTTCTGAACAGAAATGGAGGGAGAGTGGATCTGAGGAAAAGGGGAGGTATGGGGAAACTAGGAGGAGTGGAAGGAGGGGAAACTGTGGTCAAGATGTATTGTATGAGAGAAGAATTAAAAATAAAGAAAAATAATTCTCATCAAAATGTTAATAGGATATAAAATCAGTGTTAATAAAGAAAGTTAAAAAAAAACCCAAAACAATCAAACTGCAGGGTACCACTTCCTAACATCACCATCACTCAGGGAAGGCAGCACCATACTAACTGGGGAAAAACTTTCATCAGCTGCACAACCAATAGAGAACTAATATCCAAAAATGAATAAAGAATTGAAAATACTAGATATCAAGAAAACAAATGAGGTATAGTTCTAAATATAATTCTCAAAAGAGGAACCTCAAATGGTCAAGAAACTGTTATGTTCTGCATATCTAACCATTAGGGAAATGCAAAACAAAACTATTTTGAGATTACATCTTAAACCTGTCAAAATGGCTAAGATCAATAAAACAAGTGACAGTTCATGCTAGTGAGGTTATAGAGAAAGGGGACTACTCATCTATTGCTGGGGGGAGTATAAACATGTACAGCCATGGTGGAAATCAGGTGGCAGTTCCTCAGAAAGCTGGGAACTGATCTACCTCAAGATCCAGCTGCTCCGCTCTTAGGCATATACCCAAAGTACATTCATCCCATCACTAGGACGCTTGCTCAACCACATCATTGCTCCTCTATTCAGAATAACCAGAAATTGGAGACAACATAGATGTCCCTCAATACACAAGTGAATAAAGGAAATGTGCTATTTTTACAAAAAATGGAGTATTACTCTTAGCAACAATAACAACAACAATAATAAAAAGAAAGACAAAAAGAAAGAGAGAAGAAAGAGAGAGAGAGAGAAAGAAAGAAAGAAAGAAAGAAAGAAAGAAAGAAAGAAAGAAAGAAAGAAGGAAAGGAAGGAAGGAAGGAAGGAAGGAAGGAAGGAAGGAAGGAAGGAAGGAAGGAAGGAAGAAAGAAAGAAAGAGAAAAAAGGAAGAAAGAAATTTGCAGGTAAACTAGAAACCACCACTCTGAGTGAAGAAACTTACACCCAGAAATGCAAAGCTGGTACGTATTTGCATATATGTGGATATTATTAGCTAAAATGTCATTAATAAATAAGCTAAAACCCACAGAACAGAGGCTAGGTATAGAGTAATGGAGTAAGGAATAGAGTGAGACCTTTGAACACTCAGCCCTAAATGAGATGTCTCCATCAAACCCCTCCCCACAGGGCTCAGGAAACCCTGTAGAAGAGGAGGTGGAAAGAGTGTAAGAGCCAGAAGGGGTGGAAGACACCAAGAGAACAAGGCCTCTAACTCATCATGACTGATAGAAACACGCAGACTGAGGGAGTATGCACAGGGCCTGCATGTGTCTGCATCGGATGCGGTCCTGGAGCTGAAAGGAGAAGTGAGCACAAGCCTTCATCCCTAACTCTTCAACTGAAAACCACTTGTAAACAAAACTTTAGTTTCCTACAAAAGAGTCTATGGGGGAAACAAACTCCTCTTAAGGGTAGGTGGCATGCCCAGCAGTAGATGGCCAATAGAAAGCAAACTCAATGACATCTTCGGCGGTGCCTTTTCTCATAATGTCATGTCAGGGCTTTTCCTTTTCAATCTTACCGTTTTTAAAATTTCATTTATATATACTTTTTCTTCTGCCTTTGTGCCTTACATTTCCTTTGCATATATGTATATATGCATTATGGCTTCCTGTTTAGTTTCTTTATGGGCTTCCTGAGTGTGCAAATGACTGGGTCTCTGTTTCTTCTCCTGGGCCCTTCTCCTTCTGTTTGTTTTGTCCTACTCCAATGTATTAGTTTAGGTTTTATCTCATCATATTTTATCTTAGTATCATCTCTTAGAAGCCTGTTTGCTTTCTAATGAGACACAGAAAGGGTGTGGATCCAGATGGGAGGAGTAGAAAGAAGGGAAGCCATAGTTAGGATGCAGTATGTGAGAAAAAAAGCCAATTAAAAACATAAACATTGGTCTTGCAAACTTTATATGACCCAGCACAAGGGAAGGCCTGGGCCAAGTAGTGGGAGTGGGTGGGTAGGGGAGCAGGGGTGGGGGGGTATAGGGAACTTTCGGGATAGCATTTGAAATGTAAATAAAGAAAATAATAATAAAAAATTAAAAAAAAACATAAACAGCAGTTGAGTACACTGGAAAGCTCAAAAAAGCAATAAAGAATTTACTGGTCCAGAAACTAGCAAAAAGAAATACAGTTCTTTGGTTTTTTGCTTGCTTGTTTGTTTTTGAGTTGATAATTCTAGATACCCCTCCCCCCTAACTCTGTATTTTCACTTTAGGTTATGACTTTTGCTGTCCAGACTTACTTTTACTGAAGAATGTGCTAACCATAAAGGCAAAGCATATGGATGCGATGGCATAACATGTAAGAAAGACAAAGATGAAACTACAGTCACTGTAGCGCAAGATTGGCTCCTCTACAATCTACAATGAAACAATCATGACATCAGATAGGTAGTGTCACATAAACACAAGGTAAGAGACTGAAACACTTCACCACACTCAGCTGGTGAGACTCAAAGACAGGAAGTTAAAGTCTTGCTGAGAGACTCAGCAGCATCTCAGTTTTCTAGTAAGGTCAAAACAAAAACAAAAAACAATAGATTCTACTGTAAACCTGAGACCAGTAAATCCATAGTATGATATCTCTCCTTTCACTGGATTGTGTAGCAGACTCAACTCACTGAAACTCATCTACCTGTTAGAGTAGACATTTGTCCTATGTATTTATAGAACACCTGAAATACAGTTTGAATGACTATGGAATTCAATTTTATTTTTAAGAACATAGTTTAAATTTAAATAAAAACTATAGTATTGTCAAAAATAGTATATCTTTCCATTAAAAAACCCTTCATGTCGGAATTGGGATGTACAGTAACACAAAACACATTAGGTTTTAAAAATAATAAAATCAAAACATTATTTTAAAAATTGTTATATGGTAAAAGAATATTTTTAAAGACCTGAGTTAAACATATCACTAAAAGAATTTTGTCTCTTTCTCCTTGTTTTTTTTAAACTTCTATAGCTAGTAAAAATTCAGTATTACATAAGTAATTAATTATATATCTATTAGACAGCATGAAACTGGATACTTGCCTGGACAAAGAGTAATATGCATATCAAAAGGATAATGATGACATATAATGGAAAGAATGTGAAGAAATAACCAATCCAGATGATCCAATTTCTAAGCCCCATTATAAGCTGGTACTCCTGTAGGGTAGTCAACACAAATCAAGCATTTTATATGTTGGGCAATTCATGGTACTTTCACACACAACTTTTGAATTTTTACTACAAAGTCTATAAAAATGGTTAATGTTATCTCCACTTTAAGAATGAGAAAAATCAAGGCTTAGAGGTCTATCAAAATTATGCAGTAAGCAAAGTCCATACTTCTCTTAAAATATATGGTTTTCTGAGTTCAGAGATCTTTTTCAATACTACATTTGGGATTTCCAAAATGAAAAGCATTTTAAATTATTATTTTAAAATTTGTTTTATGAGTTTCCCAATACATCTTTAGTGTTATTTATGCCCTTTCCTCTCATCCTCTTGTAAATATATGTATGTAAGAATGTGTGTGTTAGTGTGTATGTGCACACATGTTTATGCAATATTTATCTTTGTATTCTCT
Organism: Mus pahari; assembly: GCF_900095145.1. Lineage (NCBI taxonomy): Eukaryota > Metazoa > Chordata > Mammalia > Rodentia > Muridae > Mus > Mus pahari. The sequence goes on along the minus strand of NC_034590.1, from coordinate 90,046,766 downwards.
GAGCCTCGTGCATCTGAGTTTTAATATATGTTATTAATTTTGCAAACTTTTCTAAGTGTATTTAATTCTTTTTGCTTCGTTCTCTTAATTTTCAGAATCTAATTACATGTGCTACCTCATTTGATATAGTTCTATGACTTTTGGATGCTTTGATCTGGAACTGCACATTTCTCTCTATGTTTCAGTTTCTGTAATTCTGTCTTGTGCTCATTTTTTAGTTCTTTCCTCATTTTACTTTCTACTAATAAACTTGTTTAAGGCATTCCTAGTACTGTTGAGATATTTTATTTTGAAAATTTCAATTATGAGGATACATAAATCTGTTTTCACGCAAGTATAAAGTGTGCTTTTGCCACTTCTGTATCTTTACCATAGTGCAACAAAAGTATATTCTAAGTATACCTATATGTGAACTCTATGATTCCAGTGAATCTGAGAAGTTAAGATTGCTATGAAGAGTTCTAGGGCTGGAGAGATGGCTGAGCAGGCAATGCCTGCTTGCCATGCCTGACAAGCTTAACAATCTTAATTTGACCCCTAATATTTACATGGTAGAGGGAACTGACTCTTACATGTTGTTTGCAGACTTCTTTATATGCCATGGCACATGTGGGTGGTATATAGACTAAATAAAAATGTGAAAAATACTCACAAACCCCCAAGAATTTTGGATAATTCAATATTTACAGAGCTTAAAATACTAACCACAATTAAACCATCTGTCTGATATTTCCAACATCAATGTATCTTTAATTTTCTTGAGAATTTCATATATGAATATATTTACATAATTTTTATACCTTCTTTCCTTTCCAGCTCCTCCTGCGTCCAACTCTATTTCCTTTGAAATTTATGACTACTTCTTTAATTTTGCCATATGAACACACACACACACACACACACACACACACACACACATTTCTGAGTACATTCAATTGTTGCTCAGATGTACAGGTCTAATTAGGGCAGAGCACATGGGACTGGACAACCTACCAGGAGGCTTCTCCCTGGGTAAAAACCTGCTTCTTTCTATCTCAGCAGCCATTTGATTGGATGAGACTCTTCATCTAGGTGTGGGACTTTATGAAACTTCCCCTGTGTTCAACATCTGTTTCTTACCTAAGTCTAGTACTGATGATCAATTTGCTTCTTTAGATTGTTTTCCTGTCTGTTGCTTCTTCATTTGTTTAGCAACTTTTTGTTGTTGCTGAGAACTTGAACTTTGTGAAAGTAAATGGACTCTGATGTTAATGGACCACTAGGTGTTGGGACTTATGTTAATTTACTCCTGAACTGGGTTGTACTTGAAAATCATTGCTGCTCTAGGTATAAAAGACTTCAAGTTCATCTAGTAATCTTTTATGTCCTTCTCCTAGAAAATTAGAGTTTTCTTTTATGTTACTTTCCTGTTTAAGTTTGTCTCTGAAGCCTTTCCAGCTTGGGAAGTTGATGAGTATCATCAGGACCCACGCATCTATACTTAGGTCTCTGGATGCTCTGCTGGGATGTAACCAGTATCCAGCAATGCTGAATACATACATGGAGGTAACCTACTTTCCAAAAGATATCCGGGGCTGGTGAGATGGCTCAGTGGGTAAGAGCACCCAACTGCTCTTCCGAAGGTCCTGAGTTCAAATCCCAGCAAGCACATGGTGGCTCACAACCATCCGTAAGGAGATCTGACTTCCTCTTCTGGAGTGTCTGAAGACAGCTTCAGTGTACTTACATATAATAAATAAATAAATCTTTAAAAAAATAAAAAAAGAGCTGGTGAGATGGCTCAGTGGGTAAG
>NC_034590.1:90043630-90044844 GCF_900095145.1 Mus pahari | reverse complement strand
CTCTCTCTCTCTCTCTCTCTCTCTCTCTCTCTCTCTCTCTCTCTCTCTCTCTGTGTGTGTGTGTACATGTATGTATATATATTCGTACATACATACACATGCACATTTTTTTAAACAGAAAGCGATACTACCTTTAATCTTTTTTCCTTTTCAAACACAATGGATCGCATGATGGAAAGGACAATGGAAGAGAACATGAGTATGAACATTAATGGGATGAAAGGACTGGAAATCCAAAGTAGTTTATCCTGAGGATGACTTGGGTACGGAAACCTCTGTATCACAGTGTCAATTTCATCAAACAGCTTTTTCCCAGCACTGCTTTCATGATACAGCATGATGCTCTTGTCCAAAGCATGCTGCACTGCCAGGAATCCTTCCTTAATATACCCTGTGTAAAAAAACTCATGGTCAAGTGAAACAGACTAAGGAGCAACTCAGACATATGAAGAAAGTAATGCAAGGCATTCTTAGCTTTCAACATATGGAGCCTACCACAGATTTGACATAAAAGACACTTCTTTGGCTAAATATGATTTTTATCTTTCTCAAATTAAAATATTAATATTGATAAAACTGGCAAGCTTGCTAAATTTTCTACCTATAAAATTTCTAGTTAGAAGGACAATAACAATGTAATTAAATATTGAGAAACTCCTGACTTCAAAAAGGAATGAAATCCCAGAACCAGAAACAACAAAAAGGCAAAAAAAAAAAAACAAACAAAAACAAAAATAAAAAAAAAAAAGACTTCTGTTCAATAAAGTACAGCATAGATAAAATCAGAAACTGGGGGCTAGGGTAGTAGAAAAAAGTAATTACTAATAAGTATAAAGACTAGAGTTCAAATGCCTATGACTCAAGATAAAACTAGGCAGGTAGCTTTCCCATAATCCTAGCATGCAGAAGGTAGGCATGGGTATCCCTAGTTGAAATGGCAAGCTATGAGTTCATCAAGAAAGTCTATTCCATAATAAAAAACCTAGGATAGCAAAAACCATTCTCAACAATAAAAGAACCTCTGGTGGAATCACCATGCCTGACCTTAAGCTGCACTACAGAGCAATTGTGATAAAAACTGAATGGTACTGGTACAGTGACAGACAAGTAGATCAATGGAAAAGAATTGAAGATCCAGAAATGAATCCACACACCTATGGTCACTTGATTTTTGACAAGGGGGCTAAAACCATCCAGTGGAAAAAAGACAGCAT
>NC_034590.1:89991623-90041262 GCF_900095145.1 Mus pahari | reverse complement strand
TTTATATGACCCAGCACAGGGGAAGGCCTGGGTCAAGTAGTGGGAGTGGGTGGGTAGGGGAGCAGAGGCGGGGGGGATATAGGGAACTTTCGGGATAGCATTTGTATTGTAAATAAAGAAAATAATAAATAACACAGAAAGTCTACTCCAATACATGAGGAGAAAAATAAAGGACGAGGCCCAAATTCAACCTCAGGCCTCCTCAAGAACACATATATACCAACAGATGTGTGAATATGGATGTACATATGTAGTTACATTATAGACATTCATATGCAAGAATAAGAAATCAGAAGTTGCAAACAACTGTCCATGACAGGAGAGACTATAGACCCTAGAGGAAAGCCCACCACTGCCATATTCCTAGACCAATATAATTTCTAATTGTATTATAAATATCCTTATATAAAAAGTGTAGCTCCCACTCCTCATCAAAGAAGCTTACTTTGCAGCAGATGAAGACGATTACAGAGATCCACCACAGATCAAAATGCAGAGAGTACCCCGAAGAACATAATGGGAAAAGGGATGAAAAGATGGAAAAGGGATGGAAAGCCAGAGGACTAGGATACCTGGTGTGATGTAGTGACTTCTAGACATATCAGGAAACATTCAACAATACAGCTACACAAATATGGATAAGAACTGCAGTGAATACATAAACTGGATATTGTGGACATTTAAAAAACATTGATTTTTTTTCTAATTAATGAACATGAAAGGCATCCCAATTTTTCTTTTCTTTTTAAAAATTATTTTATTAGATATTTTCTTCATTTACATTTCAAACGCTATCCCCAAAGTCCCCTATACCCTCCCCCCACCCTGCTCCCCTACCCTCCTACTCTCACTTCTTGGCCCTGGTGTTCCCCTCTATGGGGCATATAAAGTTTGCAAGACCAAGCGGTCTCTCTTCCCAATGATGGCTGAATACGCCATCTTCTGCTACATTTGCAGCTAGAGACACAAGATCTGGGGGTACTGGTTAGTTCATATTGTACAATATTTTGGAAAACATACTGAAAATCACCAGAATAACCAAAGTAATATCAAAAGTTAAAATACAATTCCTAAAATAAGGATGTTGAAAAGGTTATAAGGAATCATATTATTAAGCATTTACTAAAAAAGAAAAACTTATAATACAAGTAATTCTCTGTATAAATAGATATATATATAGTCTTAATGAATTTTTCATATTGGGCTGACAATGTTTGCTCCAAGAACCAAAGACTACCTAACAAAACCCCAAATACCAGACATGAAAATCCCTCTGTTGAGCTGGCCAGGGTTGTTCAAGAGACTCTACAAACACAGCCTGTAGATGTCGCCCTTGGCTGACCCTCAGATGAAGAGAGTAAGTCCTTGTTGTTGAAGACACCATGGACTTTAGAAAAAGGACCCAGAGATTACTGAGCTGGAACTGACCTGCATGTCTCCTCCTGGAAGACTAGCTTTCATGGTATCAGAAGGCACTATACATGTTTCCAAAGGAGAAAAACAACCAACAGTCCTACACAGCTGTGACATCTATGAACTATATCACCACCAGCATGACACAATAACACAAAGGGTGCAATAATGGCTCGGACACCTTGGTGGTACCAACAGCTTTTTAATTGGCCTTAATTGCTCAACAAGTACCATGACTGGTATTGAAAAACCTAACTACTCAGTGCTAATGAAGTCATGGCTACCCGAAGAGAATCTACAATCACTATTTTGCTAAACCAGCATAATTATTAATAGCAATCTATAAACATGTGTTCTTCTGCCCATAGATATGTATAGTCTCCACCCCTCATTGAGAAAACTTCTCTTTGCAATAGATACAAACCACTACAGAAAGTCGCAATCAAAATGTAGAGTTATATAGTTCAGTACCAATGGACACACCTGTAAAATACTCAAGCACATAAAACTCAGGGAACACTGTGAAAAACTATAATATATTTATAATATATATATATATATATATATATATATATATATCAGAGATTGTCCTGCAAGACTATGTCTCCCAGTAATTTCAGAAGCTGCACCTATAACATCTCACCAATATGGCTATCCAAAAGTGAGCCAAACAAGCAAGGCACCAGTGGACAGCCAAAGAGGGCAGAAATAAACCCATAAGGTCTCAAGAAAAGCTGGTATGAGATTCACGTTTCCAAAGGAGAAATGCAACCAACAGTCCTACCCAGCTGTGACATCTATAAACCATGTTTCTCATCTATGTTTCTCAGAAATGAACAAACGAATTGATTGTCCAGTACCAAATGGTTAGCCCTGAAAACATACACACAAGTAACATTACATGGACTGAGCAGGTTATACTTAGGAATTGATCAACTGATGAAAGGATATTAAGTGTGGTACATTTACACAATGGATTTTTCTTAATAGCTGTTTTTTGGAAAAATGAAATTACAAATATGCACATAAATGGATGGATCTTGGATGAACAAGAGCCACAAGGTCAAGCCAGATGGGTGGGGAGTGGACACAGGGTTTCACCTCAGCCAAGGAGCTATCTGTAAATGATGCCCACTGGAAAGGGAAAATAAAGTTTTCTCTAGTGAGTGTTACTGGGCATATCAACCACCTTTCAGGGTAGGTCCAATGTCCAGGAGTCAACACAAAACAAACTCAGTGTTTTATTTATTTTTTTAAGTGAATTTTTTGTTCAGTTTTTGGCATTTTTCTTATTTGTTTTAAGGGGTTTATTTGTTTGTTGTTTTGGTTTGCTTTGAGAATAGAGAAAGGGGGGCGGATCACGTAAAGTTGGGTGAGTAGGGAGTTTGAGAAGATCTGACACGAGTTGGGGGGAGGGGAAATATGATCAAAATATACCCTACTGGAAAAACTTAAATTAATAAGGACAAAGAACAAAACAAAAAAATTATATTAAACACTAGTGAGATTGGTGGGAAAGGTAATCATGTGATCTGTTGGTGAGAATGCAAACTGGGCAGCCACTGTGGAACTCTGTGTGGTGTTTCCACAGGAAACTAGACATTTATCTACCATACTACTCCATTGTATCACTCCAGGACATACACTCAAAGGACTATTTTCTATTAAAGAGACACATGTTCTTATATGCTCATAGTTGCTCTGTGCACAATAGCTAGGACATAGAAACAGCACAATTGTTTGTGTTGATTGGTTCTTTTCTTTTTTTCAACTTTACATAAACTAGTATCAACCTGAGAAAAGGGAAACTAAATCAAGAAACAGCCCCCATTAGACTGACCTATAGGCAAGCCTGTGGGACATTTTCTTCATTGACCCTTAGTATGAAGTGGCCACCCTACTGTGAGCAGTGCCAGCTCTGGGTAATTGGTTCTGTTGTGTTAGGGTTTATATTCCTGCACAAAACACCATGACCAAGAAGCAAGTTGGGCAGCATCCAGGCAGATGTGGGGCTGGAGGAGCTGAGAGTTCTACCTCTTGTTCTTAAGGCAGCTAGGACAAGGGTATTAAGGCCCACGCCCATAGTTTTTAGTCTTTGTTGACTGCAACAAACTTTTCTCCTGGACTGGTTCCATCCCCCATTAGCAGCTTTCCTAAGCAGGTAGCCTATTGATCTGGCATCTCAAGCATATTGGGGCCTCCTGGGCAACTTCAATGTTACAGTTTCTTTTTCCAGTGTCTGGGATCCATACATGATCTTCTGGATTCCTCCAAAGGGCTGGTGTCACTTCTCCAACTCTGCCCTCTGTTGCACTCTAAGCTCAGGTTGATCCACACCACTGCTGCTGCTATTATTGGTGATCATTCCATGTTACTGGCATCTCCAATACATGAGATCTGCTGCAACTAAGTTTCACCAATAGCCTCTCATAAGCTCTCTTCATGGTGCCAAGCCTCAAATCCTTTGCATGATCCCTTTAGTTCTGGGCCATCAGTTGCCACTGAGGCTGTACCTTCACCAATGGCCTTCCATAGCCTCTCACTATGCCTCAGCTGCTTTTCATGACCCCTTCATGCCTTCAAGATCAGTACCACCTGGGTGACTTACACATTACTATTTACAGCCACAGCATTCGGTACAACGTTGGCAATCTCTGGAACACAGCTTATTTGTGCTCTCAGAAAATAACTCCCAGAATATTTTCTTAGTGATGACATTAATCACCACTAATTTCTTAGCTCCAGCTAACCAGCATCAATTGTCCTTGTAGTCCCTTCTACTCTTGACTCCCAGAACCACATGGCTGAAGCTGCCAAGTTCTGCTGCTTGCTGGGGCTGGAACATGGCTCCCCTTGTTCTATTACATTATCACCAGCTTTCTGTTTTCTCACTCCTTCCAAATGCCTAAGCTTGGCTGTCTAGAAACTTGCCCTGTAGATTGACCTTGAACTCAGAGATCTGCATGCCTGTCTCCTGGGATTAAAATTATGTACCACCACACCTGGATTTAAGCTTTTCTTTGCCTAGAACTTGCTTGGACCCAGACGGGCCTTGAACTTGGAGACCTGCTTGTCTTTATCTCCTTGGATTAAAGGTGTATACCACCATGCCTGGATCTTGCCCCAAAGTCCCACTCCCTTAATTTGTTATCTCCTAGAACATAGGATTCAGCTCTATCCTACTTCCTGATGCCCCTTTAATACTTAAATCATATATTTGTATTTTTTCCTTTTTCAGCTTGCTATGCTTTTTCAAAATACCCTTCATGAGCCTTGACCAGAGAACAAAGTCTCTGCTGAGATTTTTTTGAGACTTCCTTTGTCAATGCAATTAATCTGAATTTCTTCACCTTAGCCTCAGGCAGACTCTTCAGACAAGGGCAAAAAGTAGTCACTTTCTTCATGAAAATACCACAAAACTGTCTCTAGCTCACATACTGAAATTCTCCACTGAAAACCTCTTGGGCCAGATCTATACAATTCAAATCACTCTCAAAGTCTTCCATATCCCTACTAGGATAGCCCATTAAGCCCCATTTAAAGCATTCTACAGCTTTTCAAATCCAAAGTCCCCAAAATCCACATTCTTCCAAACAAATCCATGGTCAGACTTATCACAGCAATATCTAACTCCTGTTACCAACTTCTGTCTTAGGGTTTTACTGCTGTGAACAGACATCATGACCAAGACAACTCTTATAAGGATGACATTTAATTGCCACTGGCTTACAGGTTCAGAGGTTCAGTCTATTAACATCAAGGCAGGAGCACAGTAGCATTCAGGCAGCCAAAACCAATCAAAAGAGATGGGGAACTACACTATATACTCATCAAACAAAAAAAAAACTACCAAGACAACATTTCAATTCTTAATATCTATACCCTAAACACAAGGGTATCCACTTTTAAAAAATAAGCATTACTATGACTTAATTCACATATTGGCCCTCATAAGTGGGAGACTACAATACTCTACTTTCACCAGTGAACAGGTCATGAAGACAGAACTTATACAGATAAATACTTGAGCTAACATGTTACAAACAAAATGAACCTAATAGCTAATTACAGAACACTTCACTGAAACACAAAATAATACAACTTCTCAGCACTTCAAGGAATTCTTCCAAAATTGACCTCATACTTGGACACAAAGTAAGTCTCAATATATACAACAAAACTGAAATAACTCTTTCAACCCTATCAGACACTATGGAATAAAGCTGGATATCAACAATAACAGAAATAATAGAAAAAATACAAATTCATAGAAACCTAACAACTCTTTACTGAATAAAAAATGGCTCAAGACAGAAATAAAGAAATTAAAGACTTTCTAGAGTTAAATGCATACCCAAACTTATGAGACACAATGAAAGTGGTGCTAAGAGGAAAGTTCATAGCATTAAGTGCCTACATAAAAAAATTGGATATCATAATAGCAGCTTAAGAGTACACCTGAAATCTCTAGAATAAAAAGAAGTGAGTACACTCAAGAGGACTAATGTCAAGAAATAATCAAACTTAGTGCTGAGATCAATAACTCAAACATGAAGAAAGATATACTACTTATAAAAATCAGAAATGAAAAGGGAGACATAACAACACTTAAGAAATCTAGAGAATCGTAAGGACATACTTTAAATGTCCTCCACCAAATTGGAAAATGTAAAAGAAATGGATAATTTTCTCAATATGTAAAATTTATCAAAGTGAAATCAAGATCAGATAAACAATTGAAATAGACCTATAACCCCTAGTGAAATAGAAGCAGTTATAACTCCACCCTCTCAAAAAAGCTCAGGACCAGGTGAGTTTAATGAACAATTCTACCAGACTTTCAAATTATTTTACACAATAGAAACAGAAATAATATTTCCAATTCATTTTATGAGGCCACAGTCACCATGATACCCAAATCACATAAAGACTCATCAAAGAAAGAAAATTACAGACCAATTTTCCTTATAAACATAGATGTAAAAGTAATAAAATAGTTATAAGACAAATCCAAGAATGTTCAAAAAAATATCTGCCATGATCAAGTATGCGCCATTCCAGAGATGCATGGATGATTCAATATAAGAAAATCAGTACATGTAACCCACCATATAAACAAACTGAAAAAAAAATATGATCATCTCATTAGATGTAGAAAGGGGCTTTGACAAGATTCAATACCCCTTCATAATAAAAGTACTGAAGAAATTAGGGATACAAGCTACATACTTAAACATAATAAATGCAATTTACAGCAAGCCAATAGCCAATATCATCTTAAATAGAAACTTAAAACATTCAACTAAAATCAGGAACAAGTTGAAGTTGTTCACTCCATATCTACTCAATATAGTAGATAAGTTTTATAAGTATAAGTTTTAGCTAGAGCAATAAGACAGCTGAAGAATATCAAGGGGAAACCATTTGGAATGGAAGAAGTTAAAATATCATTATTTACAGATGATTTGATACTTATACAAAATGAACTTAAAAATCTCACTGAGGAACTCCCACAGCTAATAAATACTTCCAGCAAAGTGGCTGGATGGATACAAGATTAACTTTTGTAAAAAGTAGCCTTCCTAAATACAAGTGACAAGCTAAGAAAGAAATCATGGAAATAACATCTTTCAAAGGAGCTTCAAATAATATGAAATACGCTGGGAAAACTTACACTAAGTCACTGAAAGACTTGTATGATAAAAACTTCAACTGTTTGAAAAAAGAAATTGAAGATATCAGAAGACAGAAAGATTTCCCATGCTCTTGGATCTGTAGGATTAACATAGTAAAAACGACCATTTTACAAAAGGCAGTCTACAGATTCAATGCATTCCCCATCAAAATTCCAACACAATTTATCACAGAACTCAAAAGGACAATTTTCAACTTCATATGGAAACATAGAAACCAATGAGAGCTAGAACAATTCTGAATGATAAATGAACTACTACAGTTATAACCATCTCTGATTTCAAGTTGTACTACAGAGTAATACAAGCAGCATAGAATTAGCATAAAAACAGAGATGTTGATCAATGGAATCGAATTGAAGACCCAGACATAAATCCACACACCTATGGACGTGTGATTTTTATAAAGGAGCCAGAAACATACTCTGGATAAAAGAAACCATTTTCAACAAATGGGGCTGATCAAATGGGATAGCTGCATGAAGAATGCAAATATATCCATATGTATCACTCTGTACAAGATTCAACTCCAAGTGGATGAAAGACCTCAACAAAAAACCAGATTCACTGAACCTGATAGAAGAGAAAGTGGGAAATAAAAGGAAAAATATAGCTATTCTGCTTCTATATATGTATTCAAAAGAAACAAATCAGCATATCAAGGGTACAAAAACATGCTGATGTTTATTGTGGTAGTCTTCCTAGGAGCTGAGATAGGGACTCTAGCTAGGTACTCATCAGTAGATGAATGGATGGAGAGAGCAGGAATATTATTTAAGCAATAAAGAAGTATTAAACTGAAACAAGGAAAGGAACAAAATCCCATCCCAAACTTCTGTCTGCCAAGTCACTTCTTAAGCTTCCACTCCCTCAGACAGTCTTCTCTGCCTTAGCAGTGCTTCAGAGACCATCCATGACCTTGAACATGATCCAAACATATTATGCTGTGTCTGGAAAATACTACAGAGACTTGCACAGCAATCAGACGTTACTAGTCCCCTGTAAATTCTTCACTAAAGTAGCCCCTCTTGAACACTGATTTAATTACAGTTTTGTCTTAAAAATGCTGTACCCAGTGTGGGAACTACCAGACTTTTCAGAGGCAGGAGCTTGTTCCTGGTCTGGCCATTAATAAAAAGAACTCAGAACTTTTAATTGTCTTAATCAGTATGGGTATCAATAACCATCATGCAATGATTACTTAAAAAAATCATGTCCTTTGCAACAACATGAGTATAACAAGAGTTTATTAAGTTAAATAGCAATGCACATAGACAAACAAGTACTTTGTACTCTCAGGTTAATTAAATAAATTTAATCTAAATATTGAACTATGATTATGGAAGATAGGCAAGAAGTAAGATTTGATATTGCACACTGTAGGTGTATACTGAACTATCATACTGGACCCCAGTCATACACATATATAGTGAATACTTTTGAATAAAAGTAAAAATGGGGCAAAGAACTCTGCTAGGGGAGACTGGGAAGGGGGCAACGTTTGGGATATAAATTAAATTACATTAAATTAAATAACACAAAAAATTTAAAAATATGTTTATACTGATATGAGAACTGAAGATGGGTACAATAAGATATAAATTTATTAAGAGTAGAGACCAAAAGACTGTTATAATATAAATTTTAAGTACCATGAAGAATAAACATTTCTCATTTGTTAAATGAACATAAATATTTAAACATAAGTATATGTTTATACATATACTGAAAAGGGATTAAAATAGCAGAACAAACTCCATTTTGTTTTTCAGACTCCATTTTAAGCTAACTTGTCTTTAGAGTGATTTGGCCCCCACCCCTGAGTTCTGAGAAAAACCATGAGATATTCTTGGGAGTTGCAAAATAGACATAACAGCTGTGGCCAGTAGATAATATCAGGGTGGGCTAAGGAAACATGGGTCAAGATGCTCCTCTTTTAGGTATGTGGTCCCTCCTTGTGGTTGACCAGATTCTGTGAACCAATCAGCTTAAAGGCCAACATTCTTTTACCCTCTTACCCAATCATGTAACATCAAGGCTTAGAAATCCCCATTTGCAGGTTTTTCCTTTATAAACCCTATTCCTTATACCTTGGTGCTGCTCTCCTATCTTGTTGCATAAGGAAGGTTTGTGGTCCAGGCTTGAGCCTGAATAAAGACTCTCCTGTGCTTGCATTGGAGTTGTGGTTCCTGGTGGTCTCTTTAGGGGCCTCAAAATCTGGGCATAACAGTAATAGCTTGTGACCATTTTGATAAAATAAGCATGCTGAGGATCTGCTTACCAGGACTTCCTCCATCAAGATAATTTGGATTCCTGGGTCGTATAGAAGGATGATTAGGAAAGAGAAGTCTCGTTTTCCAGCCTATCTTGTCTGGCCACCAGATGGTCCTCTGTGCACCAACAAAACGCAAGTGATATTTTACCTGAAAGTATTGATAAAAAGGCATGTATGTTGAAAACCAAAAGGAAACTTAAAAGCAAATGTTAGCAATAAAGTTACATCCCAGTAGTAAAACAAGTGACTTTAGAGATGAAACCAATCTGATAAATTCTGAATGCCTAAAATGCACAGTGAGCAAGGTAGAGACTGTATGCTCCCTAGATACATTTGAAAGACAAGCATGTCTCAAGGACATGAAATAAATGTAAATTTATACTATAGATGTATAAGCTACTCTTTTTACCTATATTGGCAAAATACAAAGCTGAACAATGAATGTTTGCAGAGCTACAGACAATCAAGCACATGAATCCAGTCCTTGTAGGATGAATGAAAAATGGCACACCAATGGAGAATCAAGCAATAACTAACAGCTAACAGGAGCACACAAGTTACCATAACCTATTCTGTGCTGCTGTAACTTGACCAGTTTGTAATAGCTATGGAGGTAGAGACAGCATTATCAAGGGGCTGGCAGTTTGCTGGTTGTTTACAAAATGGTCCATGAAGGAAAGAAGTCCTTTGATTCATATAGTTAGGGGTGAAAGACAAAGAAATACAGAACCAAAAGGAGACTGCACTCCTCTTTCATCAGGTTGAGTCCTCGTGACCTGATTACCTCCTAATGCTGTTCCAATGGCTAATATATATATTTTATTAGATATCTTGTTCATTTACATTTCAAATGCTATCCCAAATGTCCCCTATGCCCTCCCCCCGCCCTGCGCCCCTACCCACTTCTTGGCTCTGGCTTTCCCCCGTATGGGGCATATAAAGTTTGCAAGACCTAGGGGCCTCTCTTCCCAATGATGGCCGACTAGGCCATCTTCTTCTATATATGCAGCTAGAGACACGAGCTCTGGGGGTACTGGTTAGTTCATATTGTTGTTCCACCTATAGGGTTGCAGACCCCTTCAGCTCCTTGGGTAATTTCTCTATCTCCTCATTGGGGGCCCCGTGTTCCATCCTATAGATGACTGTGAGCAACCACTTCTGTGGCTATTATATTTTAATGAGTTAAGTTCACAACAATCTCTGAAACCACAACAGTCAATTATTGATCAACTCAAATACTTTTTAAAGAAACAGATTTGAATAATCTGGAATTATAAATTAATTTTGAACAGTAAGTCTGCTATAATATTGTCTGTGGTCCAAATGTATAAGAATTAACTTAATTGCAATCTATGAGATGGATAAAACCATGACATGTCTATGTAACAGAGTGGTATGCAACTATTCAAGATATAGGAAAAAAAAAACAGAAACCATGCCCACTAACTGAAAGAAAAAGAGAATGCAGAGATACCATTCAGCTGGCAATATTGGGAAACAGTGTCTAAAGTTCAGATTAGGGAATAAAAGTAGGAAATAAATATGTTTATATATATATATATCTATGATAAATGATGCATGTGTTTGAGAGTAGTATCTCATTGTTTAATTTTATAAACATTCCCAAAATTAAAATTTTTATTATTGAATTATAGGACTTTTGAAATATCTTGGATATTAGTATATTATCACAAATATGCTTTATAAATAATTTCTTTAAATATTAAGTCTTCACAATTCAGTTTCTTAAGTGCAATTTTTGAAAATAAAAACCCTTTAATCAAAGCTTGTTACATGGAACATTATTTGTTTAATAAAATGGAAAGCATTCTCTAAGGTGGGTCTGCACAGGAGAAGGCGGGTCCCCTGGCCCACAGAAGCAACAGAGCTTCTAGGACAGGGTCCTATGGGCCTACATCTGCAGCCAGGAAGTGGAGCTGTTCCGCAGCCCTCTATGCACTGGTCTTGCCAGGAGAGAGCTGGTCTCCCAGGAGTGCTGACACAGGCTAACAGACTCACAGGAGGAATAAGCTCCAGCCAGAGACAGCTAGAACATCTAACACCAGAGATTACCAGATGGCGAAAGGCAAATATAAGAATCCTACCAACAGAAACCAAAATTACTTGGCATCACCCGAACCCAGTAATCCCACCAAAGTGAGAACTGGATACCCCAACACACCAGAAAAGCAAGATTCAGATTTAAAATCACATCGCATGATGCTGGTAGAGAATTTTAAGAAGGACATTAATAACTTCCTTAAAGAAATATAGGAGAACGCAGCTAAACAGGTAGAAGTCCTTAAAGAGGAAACACAAAAATCCCTTAAAGAATTACAGGAAAACACAACCAAACAGGTGAAAGAAAGAATTGAACAAAACCATCCAGGATCTAAAAATGGAAGTAGAAACAATAAAGAAAACCCAAAGGGAGACAACTCTGGAGATAGAAATCCTAGGAAAGAGATCAGGAGCCATAGATGCAAGCATCACCAGCAGAATACAAGAGATGGAAGAGAGAATCTCAGGTGTAGAAGATTCCATAGAGAACATGGACACAACAATCAAAGAAAATAAAAAATTCAAAAACCTCCTAACTCAAAACATCCAGGAAATCTAGGACACAATGACAAGACCAAATCTAAGAATGATAGGTACAGATGAGAATGAAAAATTTCAACTTAAAGGGCCAGTAAATATCTTCAACAAAATTATAGAAGAAAACTTCCCTAACCTAAAGAAAGAGATGCCTATGAACATACAAGAAGCCTAGAGAACTCCAAATAGACTGAACCAGAAAAGAAATTCCTCCCAACACATAATAATCAGAACAACAAATGCACTAAATAAAGACAGAATATTAAAAGCAGTAAGGGAAAAAGGTCAAGTAACATGAAGGCAGACCTATTAGAATTACACCAGACTTCTCACTAGAGACTATAATATTCATTTAGAAAACCATCAAAAAAAGGCTGTCGAGATGGCACAGAGGGTAAAAGCACTTGGTATGCAATCCTGAAGAACCAAGTTTGAATTCCAAGACCCACGGGGGAAGGAGAGAACTGATTCCCCAAAGTTGCCCCCTGACCACCATGTGTATGCTATAGCCATGGCTGAGTGCCTACGCACATCATGTACAATAGTAAGTAAGTAAGTAAATAAATAAATAAATAAAATTCTAGAGAGATAATTATTAAAATAGACTAATCACTTGAGAAAATCTATGGGAATTTTAGCATTGGGAATTTCATTCAAAGATTTGAGATTTGAGAAGAGACTGTAGGTAGCAAGAATGACACTTGACATGGCACGGAAGATACTTTGAGTCAATGAATGCTAATGCCCACACACCTAAATCCACATAAATGGATATATAGCTTTATGCCAAGCTAAGAAAGCTGCATAGTTGAATGGAGCCACAAAATAAGGGATAGATATTAAGACAATGCAGATCCCACTTTTGTCTTCCAATAGTGCCTGTTTTAGAAACTGTAGGTGTGGCTCAATCTCTAGGTGCTACCGACTGATCACTTATTTCTACAACCACCAGGATAGGATGCCTATAAAATTTTCTAGGGACTCCAAATTCAAAGCACTGCTCTTTCCTTGTCTTTCTGTAGACACCATCAGCCTCTCTTCAGTCCTGATACCATATGGTTGAATTGATACATTTAAGTCTACAAGTCTTCTGTAGACTTATGAAAGGAATTATATTTTGTTTCTTATTTGAAGAAGGGATTTCTGAGTTCAGTTGTCTACCAATAAAAAATGCCTCTGACTTAAAACACACCTTTACCACCGTGTATGAAATACAAGTGCTGGTTAATTAAGGTTTCTTCTTAGTCTACAGTTCTCTCCTGTATTTGTGTGTGTGTGTGTGTGTGTGTGTGTGTTGCTGTGACAATACCTGACAGAAACAATTTAAAGGACTAAAGATTTATTTTGACTCAGTTTCAGATGCTAAAGAAAGGCATGGCGGAGCAGAGTAGTTCACACTATAGCCAAAAACCAGAAAAGGTGAAATGGTAGGACTCTGCAGGCTTTCTCCTTTCCCTACACAGCCCATGAGACACTCCACTCCACATTTAGGGTGGTTCTTATCCCCTTAGTTCACCCTTCACAGATTTCTTGGGTGATTCTAAATCTAGTCAAGCTGATAGTGAAGACATTGAATCACTCAAAAATGAATTAGTATTCTTGCTTTATTATATATTATTAGTTTGTTTCAGGAATTAGTTTTTTTTCCATTTGCAAAATTGGGCTAATATAATTAATTCATTAAAAATCCTAGAAGGTAAAGGTACTATTATAGGAACACTACTTATTTGAAAACCTTAAATAAAATTTTCTTACCTGAAGTGGCAGAGGATCACTTTTGTTTTTGAAGTCACAGTCAAAAACAATGGCAGCCAGTACTTTCTGAGACATGTAATCAAAGAGAATGTACTCCTCAAACTCAGCTTCTGAAGGAAAACCTCGAACTACAGAGGGACAAAATTGTCTGCTTAAGTAAAACATTCAGTAATTCTGTTTGTGAGGTGAGATGCTACTTTATATAGACAAAAATCTATTACAAATATTGTGATCTTTTTTTCTTAAATATTGACATGAGAGTAATTAATGGATATTTCAGGTACAAAATCTTTTTGGCATTTTATAAATCTTTACTACAAAAAGTTGTGTGATGTTAGATGAACCAGCAGCACAATGTACATCCAACCAGGACAGTCTATAGGGCAAGAAGCATTCTAGTGTTCCCTGATGGAGTCAGGATCAAGACTATGTACAGCTTCTTTGGAGGTGAACTCTAATCCATTGTTGTAGTACTTGGACCACTCCAAGTCCACTGAAATCCACTGATTCATATACATTAAATAGACATATGATAGATCTGCAAGGTACATTGTATTTCTTGATGCTTTATAAAGCTGTTTCAAAGAAGAGCAAAGACAGGGAGTGGCTAGAACTTCAAATTAAACCTCATTTGATAATGGTTTGATGGTAACAGAGAAGAAAGTAGTGGAGACATATCAATGAAATTGTCCAGCTTCTGCAGCATCATGAAGAAGACTGGAAGAAGTTGAACACAGCCTCATTAACACATGGATCAGTGCAAAGCATCTAGTGCACATGTCATTTTAGTCCCAGAAGGAAGAAGAAAATGTTCAAAATAAATTCAAGAATTATTTTTAAAAATGATCTTAATGGCCAGGCAGTGGTGGCATATGCCTTTAATCCCAGCACTTGGGAGGCAGAGGCAGGCGGATTTCTGAGTTCGAGGCCAGCCTGGTCTACAGAGTGAGTTCCAGGACAGCCAGGGCTACACAGAGAAACCCTGTCTTGAAAAAAGCAAAAACAAACAAACAAAACAAGCAAACAAATAAAAAAGCAAAAAACCCCCCAAAACAAAAAAAAACAAAAAACAAAACAAAACAAAAATCTTAATGAAATACAGAAATGTGAAGACTCAAAAGGATTATATCTTCATCTGACTCTGATGCTAAAAACAAAAATGGTCAGATTTGGCAGCCTGAATAGTCCAAAACATCCACCAGAAAAGTATAACCAAAAATGAAAATGATTAGCATATTTCTTAAACAGTTCAAGGAGTCACTTCCTTTAGATATTAGAGTTAAATCTCTATGAGATATTATTTAGACAACTATGTACCATGGATGGTTTTCTTCTCCATAAGAAAAGTGGTGTCCAGTGTGGACATTCTGACTGTTGTTTAATTCAACAATGTAGTGCCAATTAGCAGCTGGGAAAACACACCCACTCTCATTTTAATCTAAAAACTGAAAGATGGTTAAAGGTCTCTCCCTCTCTAGAAGAAAATGCACTGTGATTCTAGCCACTGCAACAGCTATCAGAATGCTCAAACAAACACAGGTGCTGGGTTCATTACTACTGAGTCCAACCTTGGAGGCCACAGTAAAAAACAAGAAGGAGCACAGAGGACACATGCACGGTGAACCTATCAAGAGCATAATGGATTCTGATTTGGACATTTAAAATAGCTCTCTTCTGCCCCTTTTGGCTCCCTCCCATTCTAAGACTTGTAATACTAATAACGATCACCTTTACTTCTCCCTCAAGTCTCTTTCCAGTTGCCAGTCAAGGGGTTCCTTTCTTTCCTACACATGGCAATTAAGACATACAAATCGTGGATATACTTCTGGTATCTTTTAGATAGGCTCACCAGAGAGGTATCCCAACTGCTGTACCCAATGTCCCATTCAGCCAGATCAGTTATTATCCCAATTCCCTAATGGTAGTTATGGTCACTTCTGCAGAGCTAAGTAATGGGAACAAGAGATAGTAACTGGACAGGCCACATTCAGGACATACACAAAACATGTCCAGGATTACCAGAAGCAAGATCTAGTTTCTTATCTCTTCCTAAATGAGCACCCTTCCCTACCTAAAAGTTCTACCTGAGTGGGGAGACTAGAACTCTAGTACTGGTACCAGCTTTGGGATTGCATTTCTAGATTTCCATGAGACCTAACATTTCAAGCTACCTAAAACATAAAAAAGAGTTAATCCAGTTTGGTGGGTTTATGAATCTGGACAAGAGACCACCCCCCAGGAAGCCACGATCACCCCTAGGAAGGCAGAATCACATTAAGCCATGCTAAAACAAAACAAAACAAAACAAAACAAAACAAAACAAAACAAGACAAGACAGCCAGAATAAGTATCCCTTTAATGAGATAATGTACTTTTCTTTTCTGAATTCTTACTCCATAGCACACTCTATGAGTTGCCATGAGGTTCAGCTGTTTGTCAGAAAGGTGTAACTATCCTCTACTAACCTTCCTCTTCCCTCTTCTTTCTCCCTCCCTCTCTCATTTTGTTTGTCTTTTTTCTGATGCTGGCCAGAGCTAAATGTGTTCTTTGCGGTTGTTGCTGTTTATACTTTGGGCTTCCTTACTCTCTCTCCAAGGTGCTCCTTCCAACCATGCAGCTGCTGTCCACCATACAGGGGGACTCGCTGTCCACCATACAGGGGACCTCCATGCTGGCTCTGGCTCTTCTCTCTGGGCAACTGCTGAAATTTATATCTTCCCTACTCTTTTTTTTTTTAAAGAATATTTTTTCCCTTTGAATAAACTTCAGCTTTCCTTGACTTTCAAGAATATATGTGTGAGTTACAATATTGCTGATGTAGTGCTTTAATGTATATCGAACCAAAAGCTCCAGGGCTGAGGACACAGCTCAGCAGAAGGCTTGCCTAGGATGTATAAGACCCCTAGGTTCAGTCTGCTGCACTGCAAGCAAGCAAGCAAGCAAGCAAGCAAGCAAGCAAGCAAGCAAGCAAGCAAGCAAGCAAGCAAGCAAGCAAGCACCTAAGTCCCCAAACCAATTTCCACAGAACTAAAACCTAAAGAGAAAATGGTAAAGGACCTCTGTGTTTGAAATTTCAGTAAGGTACTTTTAAATCAGCTGTAAGAAACAAAGGATGACTATTTTAATTTTAAGAGAAAGCACATCTGTAGTAGGTAAAAGGAGTCCAAATAACTCACATCTTACTTCTTGATCATAATTTTGTTTCATGTCTAAGGAATCAACTAGCTCTAAGTTATAAAGACTTTCTCACATGCTCTCTCTTAAAGGCTTCATCATTTTAATTTAGGCAGAATATGTTAATTTGCAGAAGACAGGGATTTTTGTTGTTTTAGCTATTAGTGCCACACTATTTTTTGAATAGGTTTTTCTTTGATTATATTCTGTTGCATCATTGTCAAAGTCAGTCTGGCATCTTACTATAATAGATCTACTTTTTGTTCTCTCTTCTCTCATTGATTTGTCTATCTCTCTACCAATTCTAGACTAACATACTTATCACCATCACATCACAAATCTTAATAATAAGACATAAACTCCATCTTAACTAGAAAATATCATCCTGAGTGAGGTAACTCAGACCCACCCAAAAGGACATGCATGGCACATACTCACTAATAAATGGATATTAGCCAAAAAATAAACAAAACAAGACAAAAAACAAACAAAAAAAACAAACAAACAAAAAACAAACACAGAATACCCAAGATACTGTTCACAGAACTCAAAAGGTCAACAAGCTGAAGTGGCCAAGTGAGGACACCTCAGTCCCACTTGGGAGAGAGAAGAAAGAAAACACAAGTGGGTCAGGAGAGGGACATGGGAGGGAAAGTGGATGGGGATGGGAGGGAGAAGGGAACCTAATCTGGTATTTGGTGAGGGAAAAGGACTGAAGCCCTGAGGGCCAGCAGAAAGAATGGAAACAGGCAACCTCAGGAAATAGGAGGATGGGTGGGGGGACTCTCCAGAATGCACCAGACATCTGGGAGGTGAGAGACTCTCAGGAATCAAAGGGAGGGACCTTAGATGAAATGCCTGACAGTAGGGAGAGGGAACTTACAGAGAGTTCACCTGCAGCAGGAAGACAGGGCATCAAGTAAAGGATGAGGTTGCCATCCCAGAGTCACATCTCTGACCCATAATTACAGGGAATAGAGAGGAGCCTGAGGAAAAGAAGGTCCAGTAACAGGCCCAAAGTGGATCCAGCTCAAGGGGAGGTCTCAAGGCCTGACACTATTACTGAGGCTATGGAATGCTCACAAAATGGGACTAATCATGACTGCTCTCCAAAAGCCCCAAAAAACAGCTGAAAGAGGCAGATGCAGATATTTGCACCCAATCAATGGACAGAAGCAGCTGGCTCCTGCTGTTGAATTAAGGAAGGCTGAAAGAAGCTAAGGAGAAGGGCAATCCTGTAAGAAGAGCAGCAGTCTCAATTAATCTGGACTCCCCAAATCTCTCAAACACTGGACCTCCAAACAAACAACAAACACTCGCTGATATGAGGGCCACAACACACATACAGTAGAGAACTTCCAGGTCTGTATTCATTCAGAGATGATGCACCTAACCCTCAACAGACTAGAGGCCCCAGGGAGTTTAGAGGTTAGGTGGGGTGGGGGTGGGGGTCATCCACGTGAAGACAAGGGGGATGGGGAGGAGGTGTGGGATGTGGAGCAGTCGGTGGGTGGATGGAGGTGGGTGGGGAATGGAATATGAATGTAAAAATAAATTAATTAAAAAAGACAACTCCATCTTAACCTCAATTTTTAGCATTATTTTTATTTTTTTATAGATGTAGCAGTCTTTATCAAAAACTTCAATGTCTAACCTTTTATACTGGTGTTGAGAATCCTCTTCACATCCTCAATAATTTCTCTTACCACATCAATATCAGAAGGTATGTAAATCAATTCCCACTCCTGGGCATCTTTGATGAAAGAAGGCATGGTAGCAATGGGTTGAGGAGTGAAATGATACGGTCCAACAATATTCAAATCAGTAATTGCACGGAATATCAACAACATTATTACAAACAGCAAAGCTGCCAAGACTTCTGCTGATGTATTAATGATCTGCCTCTTCTAAAAGAGGAAAAAGACATGTTATTAACTTAAGAGTACACATTCAATATAAATGAGAGTTTTATGTTTTATCTTCTCTACCACACAGAATAAAGGGCAGATGTATGTTCAGAGCCTGCACTTACCATCTATCAGCCATGATAAGTATGGTATACATTCTATGCATTCAATTCTCTCAAATAATCTTACAGATACCATAGAATTCAAGTAATTCACAAGTATTCATGTGCTCTTTATACATGTTGAGGGTAGACTATAGGAGTGAAGAACTCCTTCTTCCCTTCCTTGTCCCAGGGAAGAGAATGTCCTTTGTCAGGTACTCCAGTATGACAGTTTAAACAGTGCTTTCCCAGTCATTTCTGCTTGATCTTGTAAGAACAAGAGTTGGTGTTCTGCTGTCTATCCACTGCTTTATATTGGTTTTTTTACTTACTGACCCAAGGGAACACTGCTCTGTCTGGGATTCTCAATCACCTACTCTAGGAGGTTGCCTCAATGGAATTCCCCAGTCCATTTCTTCCCAAGTTGATGAGGTTTTGCTATGTCTCCTCTGCTTTCTATTTATTCTTTTACCTTTGCTTGCTGCATGGTTAGTAAACATACTCACTTGAAACTGGAACTATGGCTCTAATAGATCATTCTCTGGTCAAAACGACCATTAAATTCTTAATGCTTTCATCACAAGGGCTCCTAAATTAATCTAAGTGATTGTTAACTTGTTAGAAAATGAGGCCATAGGGCAACCATAAAAGGACAAAGCCAAACAAACTCCTGGCCCCATCAAAAGCTGAGTATGTTTCTCTTTTAATAGTTTTGTCATGAAACAACAGATTACCCCTCAAGACCAGGATGTTTATACACTAGATCTTTGTGACCAGACCAACAACAACTGCTGGGATTTTATGTAGCCACTTGAATGAGCTCAAGTAAATCCTAAATCTCTCAAATTTAAGAATAAGTAAGGGGACAGAATTTTTATCAGAGAAAACCTAAATAAAGCTACCTTGATTAATTTATTCTTGGTTAAAAATCACTAATTTTAGATGCTACCCAGTTGAACAGTATATCAGTTTTCTACCAGATTTTCTGTAGATAACATCTCTATAGTTTTGAACAAAACTATAATTCAAGGTTAGTTTAATCTACGTTTGTCTAAAAACATCAGACTATAAATGGAAGGAAAAGAGGGAGGACCCGAGTTCCAGGAAGTGCTCCATTTATTCCCAGAAAAGAATGTTCCTCCCCTCCTTGAGCTTCACTCTCCATTACTTTAATAAGCATACCCTTCCTATTTTAATTTCCCTTCAAAGCAGACTCTACACTAATTCAGAGGCAGTAGCCACAGGCACTCCCATGATGCTTTCCCCTCCTCTGCATCAGAAGCTCTTAACAAAAGTTTTTAACAAAAGCTTAACAAAAATTCCCTACCTGGAAATTTTCTTCTGGCCTTTGTATACTACTATCTCTTAAGTGCAGGGCCTACATTCTGAAATTCCTTTCAACTATCTCAACTACCTCTTCTCTTCTCCCTACTTTTTCAGGTCACTCTACAGTATGGATTCATTGGCTTTTATGTATTTGGAAGATCTACCCACAGGTTCTGAATTTTTCAAAAGTATATGCACAAATGTACACAGAATGAAATGTAACGAATGGACCCTGTTGGACATTCCCATGGATGCCTTTTACCTACCTTTAATGTAAAATTTTTCCAGAGGAGAACTGTTAATTGATTGACTATCAACTGATTCATCCTTCTACAAAAACTATGTGCTCAACTCTAAGGATGAAATCTTTCTTTCTTTCTTTCTTTCTTTCTTTCTTTCTTTCTTTCTTTCTTTCTTTCTTTCTTTCTTTCCTGGTTTTACAATGTTAAGTTACCTAAAATGTGAGCAATAAACAAAATGGGATTCTTTTTACTACTTTTTAATCAGTCTCAAAAATTGGTGAAATTATATATCTGAAATAAAGCAAATTGCATTGTTAACTAACATTGCCTGCCTCTGCTTGGATTAAAGCCATGTACCACCACGTCTGGCTTACAATGCTATTATTGTTTAAATTGTATTATAGTTTCTATGGATTACCACTGCACAATTAATTATTTTAAATGTGTAAATTTTTCCCACTAGATGATAAAAAAATGAGTACATATTCAATGTCCACTATTTCTTGACTAAAATGGTTAATTTTTTATTGGATATTTTCTTTATTTACATTTCAAATGTTATCCCCTTTCCTGGTTTCCCTCCCTCCCAGAAACACCCTATCACATCCTCCCTCCCCCTCCTTCTATGAGGGCATTCCTCTACCTACACACCCACTCCCTGCTCCCCACCCTCCATTCCCCTACATTGGGGCATCTATGGAGCCTTCATAGAACCAAGGACGTCTCCTCCCATTAATGCATGACAAGGCCATCCTCTGCTACATATGTAGCTGGAGCCATGTGTACTCCTTTGTTGATGGCTTAGTCCCTGGGAGTTCTGGGGGATCTGGTTGGTTGATATTGTTGTTCTTCCTATGGGGTTGCAAACCTGGTCAACTCCTTCAGTCCTTTCTCTAACTCCTCCATTGGGGACCCCAAGCTCAGACCAATGGTTGACTGCAAACATCCACCTCTGTATTTGTAAGGCTCTTTCAGGGCCTCTCAGGAGATAGCCATATCAGGCTGCTCTCAGCATGCACTTCTTGGCATCCACAATAGTGTCTGGGTTGGTAACTGTATATGGGATGAATCCCCAGGTGGGACAGTCTCTGGGTGACCTTTCCTTCAGTCTCTGCTTTATACTTTATATTTGCTCCTGTGAGTATTTTGTTCTCCTACTAAGAAGGACCAAAACATCCATACTTTGGTGTTCCTTCTTCTTGAGAGCTTCATGTGGTCTGTGAATTGTATCCTGGTTATTTGGAGTTTTTGGTTAATTACATTTAAAGTTTTAATTATTATTTTTGAGAGAGCAAAAAAAGCAAAAATTGCCTCTAACATGTAAACCTCTAGCTTGTACAAGTTGTACCCTATCAGCATGCTTCCCTTTTCCCCAGACATTGAAAACTATTCTTAAAGTTGATTGATCTTGTAAAACTTACTGTTCTTGCAAAGGCAGACTACATATAATGTGGGTTTTTCCCTCTTTATAAGCCCTGGGCTGATATGGCTAAATGTTGCATCATGGGAGTACTCTTAGATTCAGCCCCGATATCAGTATTTAAATAAAAAGCCTCTGATTAGTTAAAATTTTAATAATATACTGGTGAGACGCCAAACAACTCCAGACCCATAACACTAAGAATATAATCATATCACTTGCAACGACATAGACTGAACTAAATTATCATGTTAAGTGAAATAAGCCAGGCACAGAAAGACTATGTGTACTCTTGTATGTAGGATATAAAAAAATTATTTCATGGACACAGAGATGGTTCCCAGTGGGAGAAGACAGGTGTGGGATTGGGGTGGTTAAGGAATATTGATTTGTGGATACTGTGCTATAGTCAAGTGGAAGTATGAAGTACTGGTACTGAGCTATAGTCAAGTGGAAGTATGAAGTACTGGTTCTAAACAGAGATAACTACAATATACTTGTTAATTCAAAGACTTGGAGAAAAAGAATAAAGTAGACAAGCATATTTAAGAAATCTAATAAAAATACTGGTTTTTCATATTTAATTTTCTCAAGTAATGACACCTACTTAAATAAGATAAACAATAAAATTGACAAAGGTTGACCAAAGTTTTCTTAAAAGTACAGAAAAAGAAAAATTTGTGACATCAGTTCTGGGTAAGTTCTTTAACTGTCAGCATTCAATCAAGACCCAGAATTAGATTTCACTGGGCAGAAAATAGACCATGATGAGAATTCAGGAGCAAAGAGTCCCACATACGTCCCAGGATCGTTAAAAGTTTTCTTGCTTTTGTGGAAAATGTCAAGGAGCAACTTTCTTTTACTAGAAAGCACGAAATTATGGAGGAACTAGTAGCTTTTGCTTTTTTTTTTTTAAACAGGTTTTCCATTTTTTTTTTTTTCTTTTCAAAAGCTGACCCAGCTAAGCCATGGGTCATTAAATTAAATTTCTTAAGGTGGTGCCACATTGTACTCTGTGCAGTCCTACCCATTCAGTTCTCCAACACATGGGGTGGGGGGGGGTGGATGGTAGGGAGGTGAGTGATGTGCCCTCTAGCCTATTACCTTTAACCTCCTGTAAGCTTACACTTTAGCTGGGCTCTGACATCACCCCAATTACTTAAATGGGAAATGACAGGAGTTACCGTGGTCAAACTGCTCTTCCAAAACTTGAGCTGTTCCTCAGTAAGTTACAGCCCAGACTTCAAATGTACTTCAAACCTCTCACAGTTTGTGTTGTCAGCTAGGGGGTTTAGGAAGCCCTAAACCCTGACACTCACAACTGCCTCCACAGCCCCTGCTTCCTCCACTGAGTCACTGCTGAGCAGCACTTCCACTCAACACCCCAGCACCGGGATCAACCGCTCTGCGCAGCCTCCCTGGGCTAGAGCCCGGGCCAACCCGCCAACCGGAAGTGCGGAGGCGGGGCAGAGGCCCAGTAGAGGAAGGCAGTGGTTAGGGTGTGTGGGAGGGCCTAAGAGCCTTATTTATCCTATAGTAAAGGAGCAATTTAAGGTTTTTCAGTTTTTCTTTAGTTCTTAAAACTATTATATTTTAAATCTACCTTAATTTTACGCGTATTGGTGTTTTGCCTGCATGTATGTCTATGTGAGAGTGTCAGCTCTTGAACTTACCAACAGTTGGGAGCTGCCATGTATTTGATGCTGGGATTTGAAACCGGGTCCTGTGCTGAGCCACCTTCCAGCCCCAAGTTTTTATTAATCTAGATGAAAACTTGGCAGTGTCTGGTTTTCAAATATCTAAATTTTGTTGGTTTTTTTTGCTTTGCTTTGTTTCTGATTTTTCTCCTTTGTCAATTCTTGGTTTTGTTGTTTTGCTACTTTATGCTTTTCCTACTTTTCTGCTTGTGTTAGGCATGCAGTTCGATTCTTGACTTTAAAGTGTTTTGTTGCTGTTTTAGAAGACTTCATTTATAGCTACACATTTTTCTCAGCTCTGCTTTGCTTTTGAAAGTTTGGTATGTTTTGATCTCATTTCATTTTCTGAAGATATTTTGTAATTTGTTTTATTGTTTTGACTCATACTTTCAAATACTTGTGAATTTTCCACTATTTGATCTGTTGTTGATTTCTAGTTTTATTAAATAAGTTATCTAATAAGTTTTATTAGATAAGGCACTCAGTAAGATTTCAGTATTGTTAAGTAGAGGCTTAAAGTTTTAGAGGCTTTTCTTTTTAGAGCTGGGAATCAAAGCCAGGTGCTTGCTGTTCAAGTGTTCTACCATAGAACCAAGTCACCAACCCACTTGAGAAGGATATATCTTCAATTATTATTTGTTGCAATGTTCATCATAGGTATGTCTAAGTTCCTTTTGGAGTACTGTGCTGTTCATGATGGCAATCAAGAAGGTATTTTTATTGTTCAATTTATACCCTATGTATATATGTTGTAAGGCCAAAACAGAACCATAGCTTTCCCCACTCAGTAAACAGGAAAGCAATAGATATAGCTTTAGCAATAAAAAAACAATGAATATTTCCATAGGAATCAATCATATCTTTCTGTTGACTCCCACTAAGGTACACATAGCTAGGTAGCCAAAGGAAAAGCTACAGAGTGTGTTCATAGCCCTAGAGCTTGATGAAAATAAAAGCCCTCTTTATATAAAAAGAACAGTGTCTTCTGTATACAATTAAAACCATTTTAATTACATTTTATTTATTTGGGATAGGGACATGTCACATGAATGTGGAGGTCAGAGAGGTCTTATTCGTTATTACAGGGGAAGCAAGAATAGAAAGAAAAACATATTATTTTTAAAATATCCCACTGATCCCATCCATGCACTTCATTTTCTTTCTTCAATCACTGAAGTAAAAGACCATTATTTTGAATTTTGGAAACAATAACTTCAAACTTTAACATTAATTTAACTTAGACATAGCAGGGAATAAGTTGATGTGTGTTTCTGCACATATATTTGTGTGAATGTTTGTGGCAAATTTGACTTGTTTGGGGTTTGTGCTCTTATTTACAGCTGCTAAAACTAATGCATTTCTACTTGCCAAATCTGATGACTCCATCACTGTTAGATGCTTATACTCAAGTTCTTAGACCATCTAAGAATGGGTCCTTACAAAAAAGAGTGATGCTCTTTCATTTTTCTAGGAAAGAAAAACAGCTCTAAGAAATGTTTTTAGATTTAGACATATTGGAAACAGGACATTCTTCAGCTATATCTTCAGTAAAAGGACACTTTTTTTCTCTCAGGGAAGTATTTATTACACAAATATATTTACATGAAGACTCAAAAGCACAGGATAACCTTCCCATGGACCCAGCTGTAGGAAAAAAATAGAAAAAAGAAAAGAAAGAAAGAAAAAGAAAAACGAAAAGTCAATATTACTATTTGTAACTGAATCTCAAGGAACCTCTGTGTCATAATCACTTCCTGTCTTGGTAGGCAAAAGACAAGAAGACTTGGTCCAGGGTGATCTGACTGATGGAATAGTCTTCTAAATTGTATTGTTCCGTTGCTTTCTCCATAATGCCAAACACCTTAAACAACAACAAAAGCATGCAGTTGCTATTGAAGCCTCCCTCTAGCTCCCAGAGGAGCCTCTCCCCCTTCTCCCCAATTTCTGTCAGGTACATTAAATTAGACAACAAGACCAGAGGGGCAAAATCAGAAAGTAGAAGAAACAGGTGATTGAGAAGTGGAAGAGGTAGTTTTTTGTCTCCATTTTTTGTTTTTTTGTTTTTGTTTTTGTTTTTGTTTTTGTTTTTTTTAATGGACCTGGACTGATAATGGAATTTGAGGGCAGTCATCAAAGACGTTTACATGCTAAGGCATTTGAAGAGGAACACAAATACTGCACTGTGTTCATAATATCAGGCACAGTTCCACTCCCTGGATCTCAAGTACCCACATTGTTAGTGCCCCCGTAACATGCACTGGTAAAAGGGCACAGTTTCTGATCACCTTTCCCCAGCTGTTGTCCTTGCTGGGAATGCAGTAAGTAAGAATCCCTTGATTCTCTTGCTGTAATTCACTACCTACAACAGGAAAATAGGACAGGTGAGTATTTTTACAAAGTTCTTTTTAGATGATCAAAATAGAGCTGTATCTGTTTAATGTTATATATCATACAAAGGTGAATAGTTGGGTTTAGCACAGGAGATGTGGTCCTCCCAACCTACTCTCTTTGATATATATTAAATATTTTTAAAGTCTTTAGAACTAATTAAATAGTCTTATTGTAGGGAATTGACAGCAACTATTGAAGCTTTTAAACCCCGTAAACAGTCAACTTGTGTGCCCAGTGTAAAAGTTTGAGCTTTTAAAATACTAATATATTTATTCCTAAACACAGTGCTGAGTATTGATAGGATTTCCTGATTATGTGTGTATGAGGGCACAGTTTGGGAAGAGGAAGAAGGACAAGTATGATGGTTGAGATGAGAATGATCCCAGAGGTTCATATATTAGAATAATTGGTTGATTGTAGCTGGTCTTTGCTACTTTGTGGGTTTTTCTTTTTACCCCCTATCACTGGATAGGAGAGGGATAGAAGCAGGGCAGGGAGTAGAAGCAGAATCTAGTTTCTTTCTGTTTCTTCTTTGTTTGTAGCTGGTCTTTTCTACTTTGTGGGTTCTTCCTTTTCTCACCCCTTATCTCCCCCCTCTTCACGCCTATCACTAAATAGGAGAGAAAAAAGGATAGAAGAGTCGGGGGAAGGGACAGAGAGAGATATCTGACTCTAATTTCTTTCTCCTTGTTTCTTTGAGCACTACTAACAAACTACAAACCACCACCCTGAATGACCAACAGCCACCCCCTATCCTCCACACCTCTCATGGCATTTATATACTCTCTGAAAAGTTCTCAGAATTCCAAATGTCTCACAAACTATCTGCAGCTGACAAAACCACGCCTCTGCTAGAGCATGAAGTAAATTATAGTCAGCTGCTACAAAGCAGCCCCATATCCCTCCCTATACCTGGCATTAAAATGAAAACATATCCTTATAATATTTCTGTGTTTTATATGAACTAACCAGTACCCCCTGAGCTCATGTCTCTAGCTGCATATGTAGCAGAAGATGGCCTAATCAGCCATCATTTGGAAGAGAGGCCCCTTGGTCTTGCAAACTTTATATGACCCAGCACAGGGGAAGGCCAGGGCCAAGAAGTGGGGGTGGGTGGGTAGGGGAGCAGGGGCGGGGGGTGTATAGGGAACTTTCGGGATAGCATTTGAAATGTAAATAAAGAAAATAATAATAAAAATTATTTTTGTGTTTTTTAAGGAAACCTAAATTCCAGAATTCTCACTTCAATCTCTAGTTGGTGGAGCTTTTTGGGAAGGATTAAGCCTTGTGTTGGAGCACCAAACGTGGGCTATGATGTTTCAAAAGGTCATGCCAAGTGCAGGTGGTCCTCTTTTTCTCTCTTGTGGATCAGAATGGAGTGCTCTTAGTTACTGCTCTGCAACCATGTGTGTCTACCTGCTGTCATGTTCCCTGCCACGGTGGCAACAGACACTAATGTCTTACAACTGTAAGCCCCTATTAAATGCTTTCTGTTATAAGTTGTCTTGCTCATTGTGTTTGTCATAGCCACAGAAAAGTAACTATGACAAAATGTCTCATTCTCATGATTACATCATGTCCTTCCACATGCAAGGAAAATCATGCACAGAAATCAGCAGTCATACTACTGTGATCTTATTGGTTTTTTTTTACAGGTAAGACTCTATGAACATGATTAGTGGGAAGAAATGCATTTATAACTAACTGTGGTCATATGTATAGTAAAGCTTGTATGTCTGGCTTTAAGCAATGTATAGCAAAATCTTCATGTCTGGCTTTGAATGAAATGTTTCAGCAAAGCCTTTGCTATGTTTGGGTCAGTAATTAGAGGCTGCAATGTTGTTATGAGACTGTTTGAACCTTGAAGAATTGTCTCTCTAGAGAATCTGCACTTGGTGCTATGTGAGAACTTGCTGCTGCAACCTTGGTCCTAAACACTCCTGGCAAACCTAGATTTCTTTTCTTTTGATTATGGCTAACCATGGTCAAAAGGGACTGAGATCTGTGTGCATTGTCTGCTCTCATGGGCAGCAAAAGCAAGAGAACTTTGGTAGTTGAAACCTTTCCCAGCCCCAATTAATGTTTGAATGTTTGTATAATGTTGGAATAAAGTAACTGGGGTGAGCTAGCTGGGTGTCAGTCCTTTCCAAAAAGGCTAAAGCCCTCTGTTCCTTCAGAAAATGAAGGTTTAGCATCTTGTTGAGTTTTTCTCTCTACTGTGGCAACTACAACTGACATCAATCAGTAATTAACCTATGCAAATTTGTAAGTCATTACAACTCTAATTAAACTGGATTCAAAATGTTTTAAAGAAATAGTACATGTTTGAAATGTGTGAGGATTTGGTTAATATTAATCTTAATGCATGCATTATTGTGATGATCATGTAGGGCTCTTTTATTGTGACATATTTCAAATATAAAGCATAATAAAGTATTTAAAACAGCACTGACAAAAAAAAATCACCCCATCTAGGTCAAATAATACTCATTCATTGTCAGGTGCAATGTCCCAGCTTCTACACCCCAGAAAAATAAGCAATATCTCCCATCAGTGCTGAAGGCATTTTCATCTTTTCAGTTTGTCTACTTAGTTATTTAAATTAGCATAAGAACTGATGTGATAACGAAGTATACATGCATGTGAAAGGGCTAAATTGAGCTAATACAGTTTCTTTGGGTCTGGAGATAGCTCAATGATTAGAAGCAGTTGGTCTTGTAGAAGTCCTGGGTACAGTTCTCAGGACCAACAGGACAGCTCACATCCTCTTTTGACCTCTATGAGCACCAAGCACATGACTGGCACACAGACATATATGCAAATAAAACACACACAGACACACACATACATACATATATACATACATACATACACACACACACACTTAAAAATAAATAAATCTAAAAAAATTATGGTATCTCAACCTTTTATGTTTATAATAGAGTATTAAGAGTATAATATGATAACTATAGCCATCACACTGTTTAATTTACCTTCTTCTGTGGTGGTTTAAAGAAGAATTTCCCCTCACATCCCCATAGGCTCATACATTTGAATGTTTAGTCATTAGCAAATGGTACTATTTGAAAAGTAAAGGATTAGGAGGTTTGGCACTGTTGCAGTTGTTACACCCCCACCAACTTCCTATTGATTCCTAAAAAGAAAAGCTTTTGACTTTTGTCTTAGATACTGTTCTATTGCTGTGAAGAGATTCCATAATCAAAGCAACTCTTACAAAAGAAATCATTTAATTTGGGGCTCACAGTTCCAGAGGGTAGTAGACTCCATGATATGGTAGTTATGGTGCTAGAGCAGTAAGTAGCCTGAAGCTTTATATCCTGGTCCGCAGGCAGTGGGCAGAGAGAAAGCTAACTGGGAATGGTATGGGCCTTTTGAAATCTCAAAATCCAACCCCCAGTGACACACCTTTTTCAACAAGGCCTCATCTTGTAATCTTTCCCAAATAGTCCCAACTGGGAAGCAAACATTCAAACATAAGAACAGTCCCTATGGCCCTATGGAGTTCATTCAAACCACCACAACTTCATACTATGGAACTTGGTGCTAACTATGAGCTTGTGGCATATGGTATTATAGATGTTGAGAAGAATTCCTATTGCACCCAGTCTGTTGAAAAATCTTAAAAATCACAAAATGTTGAATTTTGACTAAAGCTTTTTCCCTTTCCATTAAGATGGGTGTATACATTTGTCATTTGTTCTCCTATTGGGGTATCACATTTCCAGGTTTGCCTATGTTAATTGATCCATCAACCCAATTGGTGATGGTAAACCATCATTTCAGTGTGGTTTTGTTGTTGTTTCTGGTTTTTGTTTTGTTTTGTTTTTCAAGACAGGGCTTCCCTCTGTAGCCTTGGCTGTTCTGGAGCTTGCTCTGTAGACCAGGCTGGCCTCGAACTCAGAGGGATCCAGAGTGCTGGGATACAGGTGTGCACCAG
Source organism: Mus pahari (assembly GCF_900095145.1). Lineage (NCBI taxonomy): Eukaryota > Metazoa > Chordata > Mammalia > Rodentia > Muridae > Mus > Mus pahari. Next base: position 90,011,312 of record NC_034590.1, on the reverse strand, counting down.
CACTGCCCGGCTTCCCTGTGGTCTTGAGTGGCATTTGCTAGTGTCTTGCAGAGGATTTCTTTGCCATTTTCAGTAGAGACATGGGTCTGAGATTTTTCTTAAGTGTTCATGACTAGTTTTCGCATCAAATTTGAAAGTGTTGACTTTCAAAAGTGTTTAAGATGTTCCTGCTCTATATTCTTTAAGTAGTAGTGCAGTGAGAAGGATCCACACTCAGAGTCTCGTCTTTTATCACAGATACATTGCCCACTGAGCCATCACAGGTCAAAGACAGAAGATCAGCCACACCAAACTCTGTACAAGACCCTGCCTCAAAACATAGGGTAGACAGAGATAAAGATACTCCACCTCAACTTTTGACCTCTATACATTCATGCACACATGGTATACACCTATGCACACATACAGAATACACAGCACATTTGCTTAGTAAGATTATAAGCACATTCTTTTGTTGTATACATCTGTGTGAGTCATGGGGGAAATCCTACTTACTGAAGTCAATGTTAAAGTGATTATTTGGTTTTCCTCACATCTTTTCTCCATGTCTGTTCTACCACTGATTATTAAAATGTATTTTCAAACTTATATTCCCATGGTATAATTAATAATATTTTATAGCCCAAAAGGTGAAATTCCAACTCAACAGCCTGGCACACATCAGTAAGCCTATAAGAGTTTGCTACCCATTGTTACTATATCTGTGCTTTGCAGTTAGGAAAGAGGCTGAGAAAGAGAACATACTTGCTCCGGTTTCTCTGTGGACAGAGAGGTGATTTACTGAGTTTAACACTCATGAGCAGAAGGATTTTTGTCAGACATATCTGCTAAAGCTTGCTTGCAGTTCAAAATCATGTACTGGCACAACTTGCCAAAATCCTAAACAAGATGCTTAATGCGAAGGGGAATAGCGAATATCCTCTAAAAAGATTTCTTTTGGCATGGGCAATATTTGAAAAAATGAGAATTATGTTAAATATGGCTTTAGATGTATAATTTATATGGCTAGAACAAATATGAAGAGGCCCTGGAAGTAGATGGCAGAGTTTGGTTACAGATTCTGCAGTCTCAGTAGCAAAGGAAATATTAAGATCACTGGGTATCAGTAAAACAGGGGTACTAGATTAAAGCATAAACCTTGTGGGTAGTGAGAATAAAACATGAAAGTTAACATATTTCTAACACCGTTGGGACAACTTAACATACCTGGAAATGTCAGTGTGATGAAATTTTTAAATTCATTTACTGTTTCCCCAGACTTGACCTTGGTCTTCAGAATATAAATATTACCAAACTTGTTCTTGAGGTACTGAGGACTACCCAGGCATGTGAGCTTCCCATGCACCATTATGGATAGCCTTGTACAAAGGGCTTCACATTCTTCCATGCTTGCAAAACAAAGAAACAGAACATGAAACTAAGATGTTCTGTGAAGATAACATGCATTTAACCATTGCTAGGATCTTCTTATCAACCACAACTTGCATCTTCCAATCACCAAGTTCATGCTTAGGAAGTATGTTGTGGGGTGTGTGTGTGTGTATGTGTGTGTGTAGGAGAGGTGCATATGTACATATGTATGTGCACGTGGAGGCCATAGGCCAATCTCAGATATCATTCCTTAACCACCGCCTGCCTTGTCTTAGTGGGACCTGAGGGTCACTGATTTAGGCTAAGCTGCCTGGTCAGTATGCCCCAGGGATCTACCTGTTTCTGTCTAGCACTGAGATTATTACCCTATCCGATCACACCAAGCTTTAAGCATTTTTAAAATCATTTCTTTATTTTTATTTGTATAGATATTTTGCTTGTATGCATGTCTGTACAGTGTGTGTGTGTGTGTGTGTGTGTGTGTGTGTGTGTTTATGTGTGTGTGCAGTACCCATGAAGGCTGTTGGATTCCCTGGGACTAGAGTCGCATAGATAGCTATGAACTGCCATGTAGATACTAGAAATTGAACCTGTGTTCTCTGGAAGAGCAGCTTAACTGATCTTAACTGCTGAGTAATCTCTCCAGCCACCAAGCCCAGGTTTTTTTGTTTGTTTGTTTGTTTGTTTTTTATTGTAGGTTCTGGGATCCAGCTCAGGTACTCATATTACATAGCAAACACTTTACTAATTGAGCTCTTCCCAAGGCGTGAAAATACATATATTCAAAGGATAAAAATAACAGAACACCAAGTCCTCAAATGTAATATATCTCTAACTTCCTGAGGATTCTTGGCTATTCCATTTATTAGGGTTAATATGAATCTTAATTCCTAAAATTAAACTCATTATTTAATCAAATATACTGCTTAATATTTCTGGCCCCAAATAATTGGCCAGTATAGCTACCATAATTCTTGCCAACTCTTGACCAAGCCTTCCAAAGAGCCACACCTGTGGGATGCTATAATGATGGCCTTTCCACTTTCAGGAAACTTTATCACTGTGTCCCAGAGAAGGTGCCTAGCTCTTGGGTCCATGACAGTTGATGGTTCATCCAGGAAGATAACTGAGGGCTTTCCCATCGTGGCAATGGCAGTGCTCAGCCTACGTTTGTTTCCTTCACTTCAGACCAAAGACAGGCAGAATGGAAACAGATGAAGGGATACCTATTAGTTATTTCCTGGAAAGACAGCAGACACCTCTTAGTACTGAGACTTCCAACAAAAATCTCAAGTGTAGGCAACCTTACACAGAGTCCATCTGGCTTTAACAAGGTGCCAGGTCTAAATACATGTGTGCATGCACATTTATAATGTAGAAGAGCAACCTTTCACATGTGTGGTTTTGGCTCCATTTGTTTACTTGTTGTTAGCTATTAGGATACATAACCCCCATCCTAATTTGAAGACCTACATTTCTCTTCATTGCAGGGCAGAATCATAGGAATGTTAGAAAAAAGGAAATACTTTTGGGGGGGTTGTTTTTGAAACAGGGTTTCTCTGTATAGCCCTGGCTGTCCTGGAACTCACTTTGTAGACCAGGCTGGCCTCAAACTTAGAAATCCACCTGCCTCTGCCTCCCGAGAGCTGGGATTAAAGATGTGCGCCACCATGCCTGGCAAAGGAAATACTTTCTATTTGGGTTTCAGAAGCCAGGTTATGAAGTTTCATTTCTGAAAAGGGAAGATGTGAACCTGGTACTAGCATCTGAAACACAGCAGCATAAGATAATGTTCAACTCAGCGATAACTGTCAACCTCACACAGCCTTGGATCACCTGAAGTCTCAATAATTAATTTCCCTTATCAGGTTGGTTTGTGAATATGTCTGTCATGGATTGTCGTGATTATTAACTGACTCAAGAAGGCTCATCTAGGCAGTCCTGAGCTAGATATGAATGTTTACTAAGCATCAGTCTGTGAGCAAGCCAGGTAGCAAACAGCATTCTGCCCAAGTCCCTTCATGACTTCCTTTGATGATAGACCTGAGACAAATGAGCCCCTTTCTCCCCTAAGTTGCTTTTGGTCGGAATGTTTCATTACAGTAACAGAATGAAACTAGGCTATATGGTAACACAATTCGGTAATTACAGAAAAGGAGAAATGCAGGTGGAGCTTTGGACACTCGTGTCAAACACCAGGAACAAAGACGCTTAGCTGTTATGAACATTGGTAACAACAGGTAACAATAGTTAAGAAGCTATGGCATATTGACTCACCTGTAGGTGCTGATGAGACTGTTGGCATGAGACTCCAGATCCAAAGAGTTCAAGTACTTTTTCACGTAGGGCTGAATCTGATGCTCTGAGGTTTCCCAGATTCTTGCGTACATGATCATTATTTCCCAGCCAGTCATATATTCCAACAAAGCATCAAATTGAGGACAATAGCCAATTTTTGATCTGATCTAATTACAATAATTGCTGTAAGTGAAAACTCAGGCCATCTAGCACCTCATGAACATTCATAGACAAGGCAGGAGATTTCCAGGACATGCTTCTAACAGTCCTATCAAGACATTTTCTTTTCTAAAGGTCTACAGAATTATTGATTGTGAATCTATTATAGTCAAATGGAATGACTGGTTCTCATATTTAGTTCTAATTGTCCTAGAAATGAAGAATTAGAACCTAAATCCTAGATCCCACTCAGTTTGTAGGCTACTTTATTTACTGTTTGACCTGTACAGCTCTGTATATGCTTGTCCCTTAGTAAGACTGAACCAAAACCAAAGGTAGCCCTCATCTTTGCATATAGAAGGTCAAAACTGATAGTTGCTTTGGAATTTATACTCTTTTCCTAGTAGGTGCAAACATCCTAGTTAGCTGGAGAAAATAGCCATAAATTTAAATTAATAATTAATTTATATTGATTCTAGATTATCCATTCTGCTTGTAAGGTTGGCATGGTACAAATTTCTTCCTCTTTGACTAAAATGACTCTTAAGCATAGTGTATTTTCAACACAGACCTGTATTTTCTTCTGTTTACCTCTCTTTAGGATTCATATACTAAAGATACAATAAAAACACCATCAGTATAAGTAAAATCAGAAAACGATTATCTACAAACAGAAAATAATTCAAATCAGAAATATCAAAAAATTCAGGATCAGAAAAATACCTGTGATGACTCTTAGCCTCTACCTCAGACTGATTCTAAGCCCAGAAATAATCAAAAACAAGTAAACACCCCAGAAACAATAAAGAAAATTAAACAAGGAATGGGGAAGGTGATTACTGCTGGTGCTAACACGTTATCAGTTCAGCTTTTAGCAAAAATGACATACAGTGGGGCAGAAAATGTGGTTCCTTCATGGGAGTGGGAATCAGAAGCTCTATTGGGCTGAAAAAAACTTATGATACAAATCTACTCAGCTCTGAAAAAAACTATCTTGGATGCTAAAATAATAAAGGAGCTTGTGGAGTAAGTCAAGAAATGATTCCTTAACTATTAATAGAGAGCTAGAAACCCAAAAGGAAACAGAATGGGCATGTGATGCTCTAAGGGCAGGATGTGTACTCCAAAGTCATGGAAAGTTAAAGGACACCGTATCAGTCGGTTAGTGATTGTGAAGGAAACCATAAAGAAATTTAAAAAGTATTAGAGATGAATAAAATGAAAATTCTGCATATCCCTTGTTATGGGACTTCGTAAAAGCAGAATGTGGGGGATTTATAATTAGACTGTCTTGCTGAGCTCATGGTTAGCATTGTACCCAAAGTAGTGACTGGTGAGTTACTGTAATGGACTGGCCCAAGCCACACAGGAGTAAGTTGTGGTTTGAAAGAGATTCACTGAACATTCTAAAGCACTTGTAAAATACAGGAGGTAGCAATGGAACAAGGGAAGGGAAACGTCAGCTCATAGAATGGGTTAAATATTTACAAATAGGGGTTAGTGTATAGAACACCTAAGCACTCCTCCAACTCAGAAAAAAAAGCATCTGAAAAAGGACTTTAATACACATTTTCCCTATAAAGATATATGGCAGCAAGTATGTAGGGAAAGTGCCCAATTTGCTAGTCATTAGAAAAATACAAATCAAAACTACAGAGGCAAAACATTTCTTATACTAGGCTAGATACTATAAAACAATCCAATTACACACAAAAAACTGAGAAGCTCCCACCATGCAGTAACATTGCAACAGCTGTGTGTTGATATCAAGACTGTAAATGGTAAAGCTCATGTGGAGTATACTATGTATACTATGACACTTGAAATATATACATTAAAGAACTAGAAGCAGGCACCCAGATACCTCTCTGTTGCTATGATTCTGTCCAGGATACCTTCCGCATGCCCATGTGTTAAATGTGTTAAATAGTCCTTGGGTTGGCCTATTGGGAGGCTGCGGACTCCTTTGGATATAGGACCCAATAGAAGGTCCATCCATCATATTCTTGGAGAGGATAATGGGGTCCTGTCTCCTTCCCTTTTTTCTTTTGTATTCTGGTCATAAAATATATGGTTTTGATCTGCCATACATTCATGTCATGATGTGCAACATTGTCATAAAACCAAATGCAATAGATACATCAAATCATGCCCTGATTATTTGAAACTTCACAAAATGAATCTTTTTTTTTTTTTTGGTTTTTTTCGATACAGGGTTTCTCTGTGTAGCCCTGGCTGTCCTGGAACTCACTCTGTAGACCAGGCTGGCCTCAAACTCAGAAATCCACCTGCCTCTGCCTCCCAAGTGCTGGGATTAAAGGCGTGCGCCACCACTGCCCGGCAAAATGAATCTTTTAAAACATAAGTTGACCTTGTGAAATATTTGGTTATAGCTATAGAAAGCCAACTAGTACATTTCATTCTAATGTGATAGGATTATTATTTGTAGCAGTCAAACAGTATATGTGATGGGTGCACAAGATGTCCTGTAATCACACAATGGAGTAAACTTGTAATACATGTATTAATCTGGAAGACAATATTCCAGGCAAAAAGGAATATTCTTATATACAACACCTAAAATGTCAAATTCATACAGTTAAGAAGTAGAACAGTTTACCTGGGTAAATGAAAAAATGGAGAGTTATTGTTTAATGGGTATAGATTTTCAGTTTGGAATGATACAAAGTACCTCTAGAGACAAATTGTGGTAATGGGCACACAATGTCACTGAATTATAGACTCATACATTCAGAAATGCATTAGATGGTTAATTTTACATTATCTACTATATAAGAGATATGCTAAAGAACATTTTAAAGCTGAAACAAGTTAAATATTATCACTGGTCACATAAAACATGAGAGATTTTCAAATTGCATACTTAAAAAATTCCCTGAGGCGTGAAAACATTTCCTCAGACTTTGTGATGCAGAAGCAGCCACTGCAAAGCTGCTGTGGGCCCTGCGCATGCCTGGCCTCCTTTTAAACTTCACACTTTATCTGACCGTGCTGTTGATTCTCAATTCAGATTTGTTCCTTGATGAGAGATCACCTTTTTGCATCCTAACAGTCCCAGTCGGGCACACTGCCTTTCCATCTCCTCAAGGGCCCTATAAGTGCTGTTTTTTTTTTTTTTTTTAAAGAGGTTCAATCTTGTATTTTTATTTGAATTTTGTTCAATTTCTAGAGTGATTTGTGGAAAATCTGTACTTTGAAGTTTTGCATGTTCTAGCCAGTAAATGTGATATATAGCCTAAATTTTGGCGCTTGCTTTAATATCATTCATAGAATGTACTTTCTGTGAAAAAATTTTTGCATGCTTTTGGTCTTTCTTTCTCTCTTCCTGGAATTTGAACCTTTGTCATTCTTTTCTGCTTTACATTCTCAACATACTTCTTTCTAGAGTTATCCATCTTCTTCTGTACCTGCAGCTAGTGACCAGCACAGGACACAAAGGCTGCTGTCTTGCTTTGATTGGCAATGGCTCAGAAAGGCCATCTTGATCATCAAGGCACTAGTTGCAGCTAAACTACATGCAAGTCATCCTCTGCCTTACACCCTTCCAGCCCTTCTAGGATACATGTGATGAGAACTTGCCTTTTGCTCTTACTATTTCAAATATATATGTTCTTGTCTTAGATTGTGCTCTCATTAACTCACCTTCTCTCTAAAAAATTGTTTTCCTCTCCAGAATCCACAGCGTAGACACCTGTCATCATTGCTGTTTGCTATCCCTGGCCATCTGTCTGTTGTCTGCATCTTAGAGCCATCCTTCTGTTCACACCTTAGCCTGGAATAACAGCTTACCTTTTTGATGTTCTTGGTGATGCTAATGCCATCAATGAACACATCCCCGGTGGTAGGAATATTTTCTCCAGTCAAAATTTGAAAGAGTTGTTTTACCTGCTCCGTTGAATCCAAGTAACCCAAAGCTCTCCCGCTCTTGGAGAGCAAGGGATGTATTTTTCACAGCCAGAATTAGTGGAGACTTAAAGTATATCTTAAAAAAAATACACAAAGCACAAGTTAGTAAAGGACATGTTTAGGTTATATATAAGAAAAATTGTGGACAAAGTAGTCACTCCCTTAAATACTGTCACAAGAACTTTAGAGAAGTGTTTTCAAAGCTCCTGAAGACACAATGAGAGTTTGACCCCCTCAGAGGAGGTGGAGGGCAGACTATGAAAGCCATGAAATGGCTTACCTTCGTGAGCTCCTTAATAAGAACTGGGCAATTCAGAAACTTTTCAGGTTGGTACAAAATTTCTCTTCTCTCATTTTCTACATCATTATCTTCAGAAGTCCCAGATAATTTCTTAGAAATTATATCCTGTATTTTTTCAAGACAAATATCTTATTTGTGGATATGTTTTGGAGGCATCTGTCCTAAATGTAGTGGGTTCATAAAATCCCAACTTGGGCATAATATTACACATGTATAAGTGGATATTTTTAACAATTTCCAAGGGACTTGATAAATATTCTTGTGTACACATCCAATAGTAATGAGTAGTTCACCACAGCAGTGAAGGTGGTGAGCAGAGAAGAGGCAAAAGCTACTCACAAGGTAGAAACCATGAATGTGCATGTTCTACTGTATAATTCAAAACTTTAAAACATTTATGGGAATGAATGGAATTCTGCATATTTCTGTTTCCTGTGCCTTTCCTTTGGCTCTTTTCTTTGTTTGTTTGCTTTATGCTATTCCGAATTGTTTTGTTTTGTTTTATTATTATTCTTAGATACCTGTTTGTCTTCTAATGAGAGAATGAAAGGGAGTGGATTGGGAAGGAAGGGGAGCAGCTGGGAGTAGTATAGTTAGAGGAAAATGTTACCAGGATATATTGTGTAAGAAAATTCCTATTTTTAATATAAGAAAAAAGTATTCATAGAGGTTATTTTATCATATGGACATAAGAATGGAAATCATCTGGAGAGATTGGAGAAACTGAAAACCACAGCAATGTTGGAGATGGAAAGATGTCTCAACAGTTAAGAGCACTTACTGCTCTTGCAGAAGACCAGGGTTCAGTTCCCAAGACCTACATGGCAACTCACAACCATCTTTAACTCCAGTTCCAGGAGATCCAACACATGCAAATCATTAGGCCACATGTTGTGATATATGCCTTTAATTCTAGAACTCAAAATCAGAGGCTAGCTGATCTGTGTGGATTCAAGATCTGTTCCACATAATTCCTGATTAGCTGGGGCTACACAGTGAGTCTCAAGAAGGAAAATGTAGTAATGCATTTAAAAAATGTGGTAATAAATAAATATTGAGAACCAAAAGAGAATTATCTGGGCATGTGGTGAACACTGATAATCTTAGCACTTGGGAGGTAGAAGCTGGAGAATGTGGGTTCCAGGCTAGCTCATGGTTTCTGTAGTTATGTAGAAAGATCTTTGAGGATGAACCCTTTATCACAACCATTATATTGTAAAACCAGGAATTCTGATTATTACTACAAAAAAGAACTAGATTTGAGTCGCATCTCCTTCTGAACTGCCAGTGTCTTCAGATGCTCTACACAGCCAACATTTTAGGTAAGGCTTCTGCTCCCCACCATGAAGCCAGTGTCTGGAGCTGTGTGGCTTGGCTAACTCTCTTTCATGGATACACATATTTTCCTGGGTATTTTTTAGCTGTCCTGTTATTACCTTCATAAAATTCTCAAACTCTGCCTCTTCCTGTCTTTGGAATACAGTATACTCTTTTTTTTTTTTTTTTTTGAAGTTTTCTCTTGCTTCTTTATTTTTATTTGTATGTATATAAGGAACATTTATAATGAAAATCACCTTTCCAAATAGAAATTTAAATATAATATACAGTATTGGTAGCTCTAGGTACTATACTACACAGATTTCTAGGCTTACTTATTTAGCATAATTTGAAATTTTTACCCTTTGGCCAACACCTCTCCATTTCCCTATCCCTTAAAGCCCTGGACAATCATAGGTCTACTCTCTGCTTATGTGTTATTGCAGGTTGTACAAGTAAGTGAGACCATATTAATATTTCCCTTTCCATAGCTGGTTTCTTTCATTCACCATAATGTACTCTGAGTCCATTAGTGTTGTTATAAATGACAAAGGTTTATTCTTTTGAAAAGCTGAACTGTAGACTATGTATATATACACTATATGTATGTATGTATATATGGGAGTGTGAATTCATGCTTATGTGTGTAGGCACACATGTATGTGGTTGTGCATGCACATGTGTTCCAGAAATTAACTTTGGGTGGTGTGTGTATGTGTGTGTGTGTGTGTGTATGTGTGTTGTGTGTATTTGCACCATATGGGTGCAAAAGAAGGCACTGGATCTCCTGGAACTGGAGTTACAGGCAATTGTGAACCACCATGTGGACAGTAGGAACAGAACTAAGATGTTCTACAAGAGCTGTGGTTCTCTTAGCCACTGAGCCATTTCTCCACCCCCATCTATACTGCTTTCCATAATGGTTACTCTAATTTACACTCCCACCAACAACAAAACAATGTTTCCTTCAGTATACTCTTTCTTATACTCACTTTCCCTTACCCAGGTCATGTAGAAACAGCCTCTGGTCTGTTATCTTACCTAGAAGCCTACATACAATATTACTTTCCATTTTGGGACAGTGTCTAAGTTACCTAGGCTGGCCTTGGACTCCCTCTATAGCCCAGGAGTGCCTTGAACTTGTGATCCTCTTGTCTCAGCCTCCCACATGGCTGGGACTATAGACCTGTATAATCACATGTGGTTTGGTGTATGTATTGTTAAATGCTCACATTAGAATCAGTGTCAGGTTTAGGAGCCATGGCTTTGAGCTTGCTAAAGAGAAATCAGGAAATTAACAAATGAGAATTAACATGTAAAAACCAAATGTGAATAGAACAAAGGAAATTATAAAAATAAAGATCAAAAGCTGAATACAAGATAAAGTTGTCAGCAAAAGATAAAATTCATAGAGATGTAAGCTTTAGCCCTTCACAACAGTCATCAGAACGAGTGGATTTATTCTAGGTAATACCTCAGCAGGACTTTATGAAGGACATGCCTGCAGATAATGATATTTTTCTCTAATAAATGAGGTATAAACAAATGCCTACTTCCCATGCTACTAGAGTTTTGTAGTTTTTTATTGTTTGCTTTGTTTTCTTTTGGCTTGTCCCATACTTAAGTATTTACCGGCTTGTATTTCTTGCAGGCATCAAAGTAAATGTATTGATGGATGAGCATTCTTACTTTCCATGAGATATTTTCCCAAAAGAAAACGAAGAGAAGGAAAACAAAGCCGGCCATGCTCATAGCAATTAAATACTTTCCAAGCATAGGTTTCTTCAAAGAATAAATGTTCTTCTTAGTGTCTGAGGATGGAAGGCAAAAAAAAAATGGAGTATCACACTTAATTTTATTGTGCAGCACTGATGTGAACAACTGATAAAACACTAAATAAGAAACAGGATAAAATGAAATATTTGGCTAAACTAAGACACAGACGTCAGAGTTTGAGAAGTGATTATCCTCCTATGGAAATGCAGTTTGAGAGACTGACCCTTATCAACATATTGTATAGTAAAATAACAAGGATATAAATATTAATGGGTGTATTGATGGTCTAGCAATAAGCTCAGTCTACAAGCCCCAGGGAGTTATATTTCCCCACCTTGCCAGCACTGAGATTCCAAACATTTGCCAACAGTCCTGGCTTTTTAAAACGTGGGTTTGGGGAATTGAATTCACATCCTCCTGCTTATATAACAGGCATCTTAATGACTGAACTATCTCCCCAGCCTAATAACTAAAGTGTATCCATACAAAAAAACAGTTGCAGAGAGGGTACAGAGAGTTCCCTGTGCTCTGTGCCTAGTCGCCTTTATTCCTCACCAACTGTGCCAGTGCCATACATGTTATCATGAGTGCACAGATATGAATACTTCATTGAAGTACCAGATTCATTCATATTTCATAGTTCTTAATACAATGTCCCTTACATGTTGCATGTTCCAATCCCCAAACCATCTCACTTCATATTCATCTCTTGCACTTTCTTATCTGATTACATTCATATTCATGATTATAGTGGTGCTGCAGTGCCTGGAAGGGAAGCCCATAGAGGAAAGGACCTTTTATCATATTAAAAAAACGAGCTGTGCATTGTCGGTGTGAATCAGTTCTACTGCTGTTGATTTCAGTACCTGTCTGATGTCATTGATGTCATGTTGCTAGCTTTCTTTGAAAAAAAAAACCTTTTCCTTCTCCCACTCTGCCATACTGAGCATTGAACTATCAAATTTAGATAAATACATTAAAATATAACCAATAAAAAGAAAAGATAAATATGAGAGTTCCCATATTCACATAAAAATAGGCTAATCTTTTCTTACACCTTGACATATAATCCAGCTTTACTTTTATTGCCCAAATTGCTCCATTTTGGGTCCTTGAACTCCTCCTTGCACTTGTTAGTATGTGCATGCATGCATGCATATGTGTGTGGGATGCATGTATGTGTGTATGTGTGTGGGATGCATGCATGTATGTATGTGTGTGTACGTGTATGTGTGTACTGATTGTCTAGCACACACACACAAACACACACACACACACACACACACACATGCATATACAACATAGCATGAGTATAGAGGTCATAAGACAACTTTGTTCCATCTTTGTGTGGATCCCAGGAATTAAATTCATGTCAGCAGGCTTATGTGTCAAGTACCCTTACCTACTGAGCCACCATGGGCCCCGAGCTTTCCTTCTAAAGAATCATATTCCATAAATGCTTGTAAGACAAGTATACATGAATCTTATGTTTTCATGTATTTCAAATTCAACCGCTATATTAATTTATTGAAAACCGAGAACTTATTAGAAAAACTTTTTTTTTAATAGACTATCAAATTTAGTATTCTTAGTAGCCTTTTCATTTCTCATACATTAGGATTATGGTTTTAGAACATTTGATTCATTGCAAAGATAAAATACAACATAGTATTCATTTTAGGCATAACATCACAGTGGCAACTATGAACCCAGTCCTCCCAAGTGAAATCCATAATACCTATGTGCTACCTCACTTTTGCACCCACAGGGGTATCCTTAAATTGTATACATTTTGTCTACATATATTAGACACACACACACACACACATATGTGTATATATATTATATTTTGTCAATTATATATCCTTAAAGTAACAACATACTAATTTAAATATTAATAGTTTGAAATTGTCCATTCTGTATTGTCATCCAGAAACTGTTTTGCCCTTGTGCTATCATTTCTACAATTCTTAAATTAGAAGCAAAATGGAAACATTATAATAATCATGGTTGTCTTTATCCTTGTCTTCTGCCATGCTTACCACTCTACCACACCCCATATTTTGATGCCATAAGAGAATTTACAAATAAACTGCCTCTATATATTTTTAAAAGATTATCTTATTTTACGTCTCATTTTTGCTGCCCCCTCCCTGCCTTCTCTACCATTTGAATGGATGTTAACTTCTTCCTTCTGCTGGAAATTATTGTTTCACAGGCCATCAACCCCTCAGCCACACTGTCTGGGATGGCCACTTGGGTATGTAGCTTATGAAAGCCATGTCTCTTGTGTTCTGAAGGGAGGGTGGGGAGGTGGAGTGGATAAAGACTTTCAATTCCCAGGTAGGCTTTGCATTCTGCAGTGCCCTCAATTTATGCTATTTGTCGTCTTTTTGCACTTCAAGTCTCTAAGAAACAATTCTGCCTTTCAAGTTTTTCTTTTTTAAAAAAATTTTTTTTGTTTTTTAAAATTGAAAGTAGATTCTTCTCTCATAGAATACGTCTTGACCACAACTTCCCCTTCCTCAATTTTTCTCTTTCCAAGTGTGCTGGCTAATTTTATATCAACTTAATTCATGCTAAGATCATTGAAGAGGAGGGAGCCTCAATTGAGGAAATGCTTCCATAAGATTTGTCTGTGAGGCATTTTCTTAATTAATGATTGATGGGAGAGGGCTATTGTGGGTGATGTCATCCCTCAGCTGGTGGTGCTGGGTTCTATAAGAAAGTAAGCTGAGCAAGCTAGGGGGAGCAAGTCAGCAAGGAGCACTCCTCCATGGCCTCTGCATCAGCTTCTGCCTCCAGGTTTCTGCCATGACTTCCTTCAATGATGGACAACTATGTGTTAATAGCAAGCTAATAAACCTTTCCCTCCCCAGCTTGCTTTTGCTTCATGTTGTTTCATCACAGCAATAGTAACTGTAATTAGTACACCAAAAATGAGAATTTTCCCCAACTAATAATATATCAAACCATAAATCCTGCAGGTTCAGGCAATCGAAGCAGGAGAAACATTGATTTCCCTAAGCTAAACTGAGATAATATAGTGATGAAAGAGAGTAAACATTGACAATAAATAGTTCAGTAACTCTTCTTATCTTAGATGGTAACTCTCCCAACACAGAACATAGTAAACACTCAACTCTCTGAAGGGTTTTATAGGAATAGCTGTTCTACTTATGGTAAGTTAGAAACCAAACGCCAAAATGGATCAATAAATTGAAAGCTTATATTCTGAAAAGATTGATGAAAATGGTAAACCTTCTCAAGATTGATCAAGAACGAAAAGAAGTGCCAATGATATGGCTGATTGAATAAAAGTACTTGCCACCAAACCTGATGGCTGGGTTGACCCCAGGGTCTACTTTGTAGAAGAAAAGAACTGATTATTACAAGTTTTGTAAGTTGTTTTCTGACTTCCATACATGTGCCCATCCCCCACCTTAAAATTCATGCTCTCACACATGCTCACACACAGAAAGAAAGGAAGGGAGGTTATAGTCATGAACCTTACGGATGCTAAACTTATCCTAAGGTATTCTGAGCAAACTTACACCAATAAAGTTAAAATTTTAGAATGAATGAAATGGCCCAGAAAACAATGATAAAACTCCTCCCGCAACATTTTAAATAACCAAAGCATAAGATCAAAGAACGCAGCCTTTATTTTCAAAATGATCAAGAATTTAAAACTTGTTACAAAATAACAACCACAAGTAGTACAGCTATTCCCATAAAACCCTTCAGAGAAAGCACAGGGGTAACCATGACCTGCGATGTTGTTTAGCTTTAACACCTACATCTCAGGGACAATCACTGAAATGGTAGATAAGCCAGGCTTGTCTATATTGTAATTGTATCATGCTTGTTTTTGCCACATCACTGTCCTGTGTAATCGTATTAAAACTATTAGACATTGAAGAATGGGGAGAAACAGATTGCAGAATTGAAGGAAACATTCACAAATCATATATTAAAGGAATGTCTAGTGTCCAGAATATATCAAAACCAGGGGCTCAACTATGGGCAAAGGCTGTTTTACAAAAGAAAAGATACCCACATGGGCAATAGGCACCCAGGGAAAGGTTAATGTCACTAAACATCAGGAAAAGGCAAATCAAAATCAAAATGAGATTACGACCCCTGCTAAGAGGGCCATGATAAATGGAAAGGACAAAAACAGTTATTGGGTGGGGACGTGAAGAAACGAGACCTCATACATTGCTGCATAAAAAGATCCAACCATCCTAACCCCTAATGTTTATTTTCTGTACATTGACTCAGTTGGAGTGCTAGGCTGCCCTCCGAGGACCCAGCTTATGGCACTCTTCCCTTCTCATCCATTCCACTCTCCCCACACATTTTCAGGGTTAGTGAACGACACGTTCCACCATAATGGATTCCCAACATCCATGAGTCATTCCATGCTCCCCTTTACCACAAATCTTCAGGCTTCTTGTTTTACTTTTTTTTCTTTTCTCTTGCTTTTGATTCTGACCTTTTCTCCTACATTGTTTCACTCATCCAAACCGTTTCTGCCCACTTTAATGTACTTATTAAAAAGTATACTAGAGTCCCTCCTGTACCAAATACTCTATTAGACACTGGGGGTGGTTTTGCCTGTTCCGTGAGATCCATTGTGGGCAGGTGAAGGTGTGCAATTATACGGGACAATGGTGTAACAAAAGGGAGTGTAGTGCACTTACAATACACAACCTTCTCCTGGAGGTTCTGTCCTCTATGGTATAGAGTTCTGGTCCATAAAATCAGTGTGACAGGGACCATGGAGATGGCTCAATGGGTAATGCAGTTGTCATGAAAATGTGAGGAACAGTTTGGATCTCTACCATGGATGTAAATGTCCAGCAGACATGGTGGCCTGCCTCTAATCTCAGCACTGGTGAGGTAGAGGGAGAAGAGCTCCAAGGCAAGCTGGCTACAAAGACTAGCCAAATTGATGAGCTATGTGCTCAGAGTGAAACCTTGCCTCATTATACAACCTGAAGTGACCCAGGAAGTTACCCAATAGCAACCTTGACCTCCACTTGCACATTAGCATATAAATATAAACCAACTGTCCTCTTCTATCCATTGTCTTGCCCAGGCAGATATATGACATAGGCAAAAGTTAGTTTTTAAAATGAATAATAAACAAATCCATAACTTGGGTTTGTTGTGAAAATATAAAATCCACAGGCAGCTGTTTATTAGTTGATTTTTTTTCCTTTATGGTCACATGACTTGAACCTTTGTCCTCATCTCCCTATGGTGTGCACCAAACTGAGGGCCACATGCATACCAGAAAGTTATGCTGCCACTGAGTTACAGCCACACCTTCTTTTCATTTTGTGCCACTCTTGCTAACTTTCTCAGGATGACCTTGAACACAAGACCCCCAACTTACAACACTCCATTAGTGTGCCAAGCAGTTACATTCTTGCTTTGTGAAATGCTTTGTGTATTAAGACTGTGCCTTTGAAAGATAAGCAGGCTCACCATACCATCCCCACTCTGTGCATCTGATTTCCTGGACACTTAGAGATCCCCAATATACTTACGTTTGCTGCTACAATTCAGGTATTTGAGAACATTCTTTTGCTGGGTGCATAGCATTTTCTTCCAGTAAATAACAGTATACTCACTGATACACTTCCCAAGGTTGTACATAGGAAAGAGCAGCAGCATATTGAGAAGGAAGGTTTGGGTGGAGTTAGACATGATAGTTGATATCCCTAAAAGGGTGACAAGAACATGTTACATAAAAGGAAATGAAGGTCACAAGTCCCCTAGTAATGATCAAACCAAGGCCAGGGAATTGAAACCCAGATGATTATGTCTGAAAAACTGTTAATTACTTGCTAATGGGTTTTGGTATAGCCAAAAGCTGAAGTTTGTGCTGATGGTTACAGAATCCTGAAAAGTCTTTTTGGTGAAGTAGAACTGTGGCTTTTATTTTTTATGTGAAAAGAATTTAAACTATGCACTTGATGGTTATAGTAAATTTCACATTTTCTGCCTTTTCTGATATCTTGTTTAGTAAGTTGCAATTTGTACAAGTTTTCATGTTTGTTGGCTCAAGGTTTCATGTGTATGAGGACATTTTCTCTGTTTTCTTTTCCTTTCCTTTACCTTTCTTGTATTGCCTTTCCTTTCCATTCTTTTCCTTCATTCCTTTTCATTCAGTCCTTCATTACTTCCTTCCTTCCAGAATATTTTTTAATGGTACAGCAACTGTGTATATACCTGTTTGTTGTTTCCTAAGCTATTTGTCATTTTATTAATT
Source organism: Mus pahari (assembly GCF_900095145.1). Lineage (NCBI taxonomy): Eukaryota > Metazoa > Chordata > Mammalia > Rodentia > Muridae > Mus > Mus pahari. The sequence continues at coordinate 89,993,880 of NC_034590.1, read as the reverse complement.
GCTCAAGTTCTTTCAACAGCTGATGGCTGTGTATGTGCGTGCGTGTGTGCGTGTGGTGTCTCTGCTGTTCACGCTTTACTTTTTTTTGTCCATAATTCTTCTTTATTTGAATGTTATTCCCATTGAAGTTGTACGGCTGTTAAATTTTAGCCTTTGCAACATTAATAATTAGAGATACACAGTTTCTCCAAATAGGAAATTGGCTGCAGAGTGTTCACTCTTCAGCTCCCTAAGTAGTTCCTATTTCCTGCTGCTGTTCTGGGCTCATGTATCAGTTCTCAGGCATGTGGTCCTTTCCCAACTACCATTTGCTGCTGATTTGTAATGCAATAGCATAGTGAGGAAGGAATTTCCCTTGTGCACGAGCCCAGCCAGTGCATCATCTGCTCGGCTTTTCAGATATTCTGAAGCAGTGTGCTTGGTTGGGATGGTATAGACATACGTACCCGCTAACTCACACGCTCAGTAGGTACCAACTGTCGTCTTCTCTCCACGGTCTTGCCCATCAGTTCTAAGAAAGGTGTGTATGATATTGTGTTTCTGCAGTTAGTTGGAGTAGTTCTGGTAGTTCTGAGTATGTACACTTCCTGATTAGATTGTTAAGTAAATAAAATTTTACAGTTCTTCGAACTTTATGCTAAAATGAATCCATTACCACATTAGTAGCCTATGTCTCTGATAATTTTAACGTGAAAAATACATTTGATCATATCAATGTAACGCTTCAAGTTTTAGTTTTCCGCATACACATTTTTGTGGCTACTGTACTTTGTATATCTCAGTTCCTTAAACTGTGTTTTCTGTAAAGAGCATGAAGGTCAAAGCTGGGCTTTGAGAGTCCGTTATGACCACCTTGGCATTTATCTTGTGATCATGCTTTGCCATTTTGCTTGATTGCTTGTGTCCAGTCTTCTTAATGACTTTCATATTACTCTTTTGTTTGTTGTTTTCTACTTCATTCTCTCACTTCCTCTCCTTCCTTCTGTGCTGGACAGATTGTGTTTTGCAAGTTACACTTTAAAGAGACATTCTATAGGTGACCCTGGACATCTGGACACATAGCTTTCCGGTTCACTCTTGGGCTCCGCTGTAGCTGTGGCCGTGACTCCTCTGTGGTTACAGCTGTGTAACCACAGTATCTTTGTAGCCTCAAGGTCCTACAGCCTTACCTGCTGGAAACAGGTAAGGGAAGTTTCTGAAACTAAAGATTTCTGTCTGTGAACAAGTCTGGAAATTCTAAATTTTTTAAACACTAATTCTTTGTCTTCTATGATTTCTTTCTAAACTTTATTTAGCCACATATTAGAAACTCTATCCTCCAATGATTTTAAAATTCCATGTTTTTGTTGTTTCCATGCCATGGGCTATCTTAGGTATATTTCTTTTGCATTAGTCTTTAATCTACTACTTCGCACTGTAACTATGGATAACTACTACTTCGCACTTTATGGATAATATTTTAAAACTTTAATCTACAGAAGCTTTTTTAGCTTTCTTTTTAATTAAAAATTTATTTTATGTGGAATTTAACTATGAGATTATCTGGAAGTTAGGGAATTTTTATTTGTATATGTTTTTTACTATTCAGTTGGGACCATAGCCAGCTGAAATTACTTAAAACAAGTTATCAATGTTTTGGGTTTTTTTTCCTCACACGGTTACTATACTTTTAGAACAAAAATGTATGTGAGTACTCACAAATTCTTAAGGGAAATATTTATTTGTATCTATCTAGGTCAAATAACCCCAAGGCTTCTGAAAACGGGTGTAAATGGGCCATGTCATTATCAGCCGTGTGAGGGTTGAGAACAATGCTTGAGTAGGCAGTGAAGAAAAAGCAACACAGCATTTTCAACAAATGGTGCTAGGGAAAATGAGCGTCTACATGTAAAGAAATAAAAATAGATCTGCATCTCTCACCCAGTACCAAAAATCAATTGCCAAGGATCAAAGGTCTCAATGTAATACCCAGAACTCTGAAATTACTGCAGAACCATTGAGTCAACGCTATAGGAAGTGGGAGAGAGGTTCCTGCCAAGGACCTGAAGCTCAGGTTGGGGCTCAGCCTTCTTTCTTTCTTTCTTTCTTTCTTTCTTTCTTTCTTTCTTTCTTTCTTTCTTTCTTTCTTTCTTTCTTTCTTTTCTTTCTTTCTTTCTTTCTTTCTTTCCTTCTTTCTTTCTTTCTTTCTTTTTTTAAACTTATTTTATTGGATATTTTCTTCATTTACATTTCAAATATTATCCCAAATGTCCCATAT
>NC_034590.1:89989600-89991612 GCF_900095145.1 Mus pahari | reverse complement strand
CTAAGTGGATCAAAGACCTCCACATAAAACCAGAGACACTGAAATTGATAGAGGAGAAAGTGGGGAAAAACCTCGAAGATATGGGCACAGGGAAAATATTCCTCGACAGAACACCAAAGACTTTCATTTTCTTTAGAATTTTCTCCATTAATTAATGCAGTCTGCCTCCTTAAAATAGAATCTACAACTCAACATGAATTCAAGTCAGGTGCATCTCCTGTTCACTAGAGGACATTCCAGCAAACAGAATCATAACCATGGTCTTTTCTTATTTTGTTTTTCTCCTTAGAAAAGTTTTTCTAAGGATTCATGCACAGCACAAGTAGAATCTCATACTAACAACAGCTATCAACTTTCCTAGAGTGTAGATGATTTCTTGAAATGGTTTTTTCTCCCATTTCTTCAGTTGTGTCTTATTGATATCCATTGCTTTTCAATTGGGCTTCATAGGTCTAACCTGCTTCTCCCATTCATTGCAGGACCTCCTTCTTACCTACTTGTAATTCATGTGGGAAACTAGTTAAGGAAGCATAAAATTAGAAAGACCTAAATTAGAATCTTGTTTGACTGAATCTCCTCCAAGGTTGTGGAAACTACTATTCCGCACTCTGAGTTTGGCTTTTCATAAATCTCATAAAAGTAGAATCACACAGTATTTGACTCTGTGTGGTTGCTGTATTTTATAAATATCCTCTGCCTTCATCTGCAATAACAGAAAATACGAGGAATAACTTCTTTCTAAGGCCAAATGATGCCGCATTGCTTCTGAATGCCATATTCTTTTGCCCCACACATTGGTTGGTGGTCATTAAGGTGTCCTCCAAATTTTGGCTATTGTGATTACCATATAATGAAAGTAGGAATGATAATATATATTTTAGACAGGATCTCACGGACCCCAGCTGAGGATGTTTATAAACTCCTAACCTCATGCCTCTATCTCCCAAGTCCTGAGATTCACAGACAGGCACCATCATTCCCAGTGCTGAGATGTGCTTTATGAGATAATGAGCAAGGTTACTTATAGGCATAGCTAGGTTTGTGAAAACATTAGGTAGAGGAGAGATTTTCCTTGTGGAATCAAAGGAAAAGAAACTCTCACAGGCTGTACTCAGCAGCTGACTCAGATAGACACAGACACCCATAGTCAAACACTGGATGGAGCTCAGAAAATCTTATGGAAGAACAGGAGGAAGGATTGCAGAGGGAGAGGATGGAACTCTACAGAAAGACCAACAGAGTCAACTAACCTGGACCCTTAGGCCTCTCAGAGTCTGAACCACCAACCAAAGGTTATACAATGGCTAAACCTAGGTCTGCTTGCTCATATGTAGCAGATGTGCAGCTTGACCTCCATGTGGGTCCTGAACAACTGGAGCAGGGGCTGTCCCAAAAGCTGTTGCCTGTATGCAGGATGTGCTCTTCTAGCTGTGCTGCCTTATCTGACTTTAGTGGGAGAAGAGATGTTTAGCCTTGAAGAGACTTGAAGTGCTGAGGGTGGGGAGGGGGGTTGGGGGGGGCACCTGCCCAGAGGAGAAGGGGAGGGGCAGAGGGGAAGGGTTGTGGGAGAAGGTGACTGAGAAGGGGTCAGTGAGTGGAATGTAAAGTGAATAAATAAAAAATTAATTAATGAATTAAAAAGAAACTTTCACAACATTGTTTGCACTCACCAGTAGGAAGCAGCAAGAAGTGAAGAATATAATGAAATCAAATACCAGGGCAGAAAGCCAGTACACAAGGACGGAGACCCCACTCAGAAACTGCATGTGCTTTGTCTTGTGTCTCTCAGTCACCGTCAGGATGCAAAAGCCACTGACCAAAAGAGCCATGCCCAGCTGAATTTCGAAGGCCACAGTCTTCCCACCTGTACTCCTACAGAAGGGACAAAAGGAAGATACAGATTTATACCAATGCTGTACTGGCTAGCTTTGTGTCAACTTGACACAGCTGGAGTTATCACAGAGAAAGGAGCTTTAGTTGGGGAAATGCCTCCATGAGATCCAGCTGTGGGG
>NC_034590.1:89976082-89987285 GCF_900095145.1 Mus pahari | reverse complement strand
ATGGTTTTCCTTCTTGGTTTTCTTGTGTTTTGCAAAATGTATCTTGGGTATTCTAAGTTTCTGGACTAATATCCACTTATCAGTGAGTGCATATCTAATGACTTCTTTTGTGATTGGGTTACCTCACTAAGGATGATATCCTCCAGATACATCCATTTGCCCAAGAATTTCATAAATTCTTATCTGGCATGTACAGTCAAAAAGCAACAGAGACACTGCCTCAAAGAAGGTGTGTGCCTCAAACCCACAGTTTGTCTTCTGACCTCTATGCGTGAGTTGTAGCCTGTAACTATATTTATGTGACCATGCGTGCGTGCATGTGCACACACAAACACACACACACACACACACACACATGCACACACACTTAATAAATCATACAGAAACACACATGGAAACAGAGAGAAAGAGACAGAGGAGAAACAGAGTGGTGTGCGTGTACATGTACATGTGCATGTGCGTGTGTGTCTTTGAAGGCAGACCAGCTAGAAATCACCCTGATTGCTCACCTAAAATACCTTCTATATAGATGAAAAGTGTTTCTGTTCAGGGTGAAAAAAGCTAGAAAGGGCACCACTTACAGTCTAGCAACAAGTAGAATCTAAATAATTTCCCAAATCATAATTTCCTTTCAAATTCATCAGCAAGGTGGAACTTTTCCACCTTCCCCAACAACCACCCAGGCAAAGGAGAAGCAGCAGCAGAGGAATGGTGGAAAACATTATCAAATGAAGATTAATGTCTCCTCATTCAAAGTTACAAAGCTCCATTAGATACTACACTTTAAAAAGGCAGCACTGTAAACTTTTAAATCCCAGCCTCATTACGAAGAGGGTCATGGACGAATACCTTGTATAGGTGTTTGATCTGTATGCCTGCTGTCAAATCAATTGGTTCAGCTTCAAAATACTTGCTTTCAACTCTCTCATAAAATTGGGTGATTTCTGGTTTTTGTTGAGGTGAGTGCTAATTAAGGGAATAAAAATAATATAACTGGTGGCATGGAAAAAAATAACATGCTATATAACACTTTAACCTAATAGTGTTTGTACTGAGATAGGCTGCATACAATTCTTGAGATCAGATTTTGAAGCAATATAGCAATAATTTGAATTCCAATTATTGATAGAATATACTATCATATTAAAATCATAAATATTTGAGATGGACTCCATACACAGACTCCCCATGTCCTTCTCTAGAATCTATGTCTTCTTCTGGGTCTAGCTTGGTCAGTACCCCTGCAAACAGATTCTCATTTTCTTCAACACTCCAGGTCTCTGCCAGGACTCACAGCAAGTGCCCAGTCTTAGTCTAGGCACCCATGCCTGTGCAGCATGAACCCCAAGGCTCCCAAGGCTCCTACATCACTCACCACTGTTTAGTCCAGCATCTCCTGGGCTGCAGCCAACCTCTAGGTTTTACCAGGATGAAGCCTGGAGAGTACCCCAAGTTCCTCATCCACACCTTAGCCATAACCTACCTGATTTAGCCTGGTTCTCACAACCTGTGTGCCAGCACAGACTAGCCTTTCCATTGCCTCACTGCAAAGCAGCTTAGGTTTGAGCCAGAATCCTAACCACCTATTCACAAAACCACAAGACTCTCTCACATTACATACGACCTTTCCATCCAGTCTTAACTCTCCCCACACTTTGGCTTGGAGCAGGAAATACAACCTGTACTTTAGGACAGTCCCCTTTGTCCACCTGATTCCATCCAAGACATTTCCAACCTCTAGTCTCCACCAACCCCACATCTCTCCTCTCCCTCAACCTGTTTAGTCTCTAAGAAATTCAGAACTAGAACGAAAGCCTCTGTGAGGCAAGTAGAAGGTAAAACATTAGCTCTAAAAGACAAAATAGAGGATCAAGACCAAATAACCAAGAAACAAAAAAAAGTTTAAAAACTACATGTATATGTGATGGGGGCCTCATATCAGCTGGTGTATGCTGTCTGTTTGGTGGTCCAGCATTTGAGAGATGTTGGGGGTCCAGATAAGGCCCCCAACACACATACAGTAGAGGACTTCTGGGTCTGTGTTCATTCATAGATGATGCACCTAACCTTCAAGAAACTGGAGACCCCAGGGAGTTTAGAGGTCAAGTGGGGTAGGGGGTGGAGGGATCCACGTGGAGAGGGTGGGGTGGGGTGGGGAGATGTGGAGGAGTTGGAGGGTGGATGGGGGAGTGGGGAATGGAATATGGAGTGTAAAAAATAAATTAAAAATAAAATAAAATTTAAAAAATACATGTAGCTGGACTTTTGGCTCCTTTATGGGCTCCCTTTTCTACTGCCCTTCTCCACCCCTATTTCACCCTTCCAACTTCCCCAACACTAGGTAGGAGAGAAAAAAAGATAGAGGGGAAATGGGATGTCTATATCATTAGACTACTTCCTGTTGATGTCAAATTCCTTGGGGCAAGTGTGATATTTACCATAAGGATATCCAATTTCAGCCACTTGACAACCACTAGCTGGTCAAATAGGCCCCTTTGTCAGGAACCTAGCTCACGTGCATGTGTGTGTTTGTGTGTGTGTGTGTGTGTGTGTGTGTGTGTGTGTGTGTGTGTTTATTCTCTGAATAATCCCCAGAAATCCAAAAATCATGTCCTTGCATGTCTGAGCATGAGGCAAATCATAGCCAGTTGCCAGCTGCTGTAGACAGTCTGAATCAGCCCCATACCCCACACCTTGGATTAAAACATCTTATATTTCTGTGATTATAAAGAAACCAAAATCTCACCACACATATGAAAGGAAACACATGGGAAACATGGGACAGCATGAAAATCTCAAACCTTCACAAAATAGATTTCAAGTCAACAGCATAGCCCAGATTCTTAACAAGATCATAGGAAAAAAAAACTTTCCCAAACTAAGGAGAGACACCCATACAGAAACAAGAAGCAGTTAGAATACTAAAGAGACAACAAAATTCCCATGGTATATCACAGTTAAAACACTAAGTAAATATAACAAAGAAGACATATTAAAAGTTGCAAGAGAAAAATATTCCAGTCACATATAGTGTTACACCTATCAGAATAACAGCTGATTTCTCAGTGGAAACTTTGAAAGCCAGAAAACCCCCAGCAAAATCCATCCCAAGCCCTAAAAGACTGACAGCCAACACAAAATAACATACACAGCAAAACTAACTGCCATGTTTGAAGGAGAAAAGAAAACTTTCCTCAACCTAAGCAGCCTGGAAAACTAACTATCCCCAACAAATCAAAACTAAGCAAGATACAGGAAGCAGTATTTTGAGTTGAAGAAAACAAGCAAATCAGAGAGACTGTGGAAAGACACATGATGCCATAATTATTAAAACATGAAGGCAATAATGATATATCTGATTCATTAACTCTCCACAAATTGGAAGTACAGACATGAGGTTTCTCTTTTTAAAATATTTATTTTATTTTTAATTATGTATATTTGTGCGTTTCTGTGGGTGGATATATGCACACAGGTTCTCAGATCTCCTGAAGCTGACATTACAGATGGTTATGAGCTGCCCAATGTGAGTGTCAAAACTAAACTAAGGGTCTCTGGAAGAGCAATATATGTTCTTCACTGAACCACCTCATCAGCCCTGAGCCGTGAGATTTCTATGGAGAACTCTCACCTTCTTTGGCAGAGGATCACTGCTGTTTGCAAAGCTGTGGCCAAACACAATAGCATCCAGAATCTTTCTAGAGTTAACAGTTGACCCACCATGGAGAGGGAGGTCCCAGTCCCACCCTGTCCAGCTAGGCATTGGTAACTGATACGTTCTGAGAATGGAATTGTGGTCCCTGGTACATCAACAATGCTCCAGTGGAAGACCACACACCCAAGTATAGCATAAACTGTTCAATAAATCAAAAACAAGCAAAAAGAAAAACAAAAACAAAATCCTGAAGAGAGAACAAAGCTAGGTAAGTAGAGAAGGAGGGGGTGGGGGGAGTAGATATGGGAGGAGTTGGTGGAGAGGAGACTATGATCTAAATGCATTGTTCAAGATTCTCAAAAACAGAATAAAAAAGTTTTAAACCAATAAAAAAGAAAGGAAAAAAACCCTATCCAGCAGCTTGTGACTTTTAGACAAGTAAACTACTTAGGTTGTGTTAATTTAATTTTCTAATACATCTTTAAAACAGCAATAAGCATTGAAATACAGGAGTAGTCATTTATCCCTATATTGTAAATATATTCAGTATCTGTGGTGATTATAATATCTAAAAAAGATGTCACACACAGAGCAACAAGGTGGGAAGAACCATTTTATAAGCCCGTGATGCTACCTGATGACATCTTAGCCCTGGATTGTTGGAAGCTAGTGCGCTGCTACATTAATAGCTTCTAAAAGGTTTTTTTTTTTTATTTATTATCATGAAGTGTTAATTCAGATACGAGCATGGCAGTGCTTAAAGCTAAAACTAATCCAAGATAAAGTAATTAGTTTTTGAACCTACAAAATTCTGTCTCTCCACTGTACTTAAATTCTAGCAGTCCATCCATCTCTGCAAACGCAGATGGGCAATTATCAACACTCCCCTCTCCCATTTGAAATCAGGTTGTTTAGATTCAAATCCCTACCACTGACAGTGGCACCTCTACCAATGACCTCACACAAGTGACAGAAATTTGGGGGAAAGGAGCTCTGAGGAGAAGAGCTGGAGCTCTGGGCCTTAAAGGAGAGTCATCAGATTAAAGCTTTATTTAATCTTAAAGTGAGGATGAACCTGAAGGAGATGGGCAGTTTCAGGGACTATAATCCAGATTCAGGCACAGCAATCAAATCAGGGGCCCTGTTAGTATGTGCACATACACACACACACACACACACACACACACACACTTCTTTGGGAAAAAAATGACACTTGAGTAGACTTTATAACATTTTGGAAAATAACAGCAAAAGGAAACATAGCCATAATATTACTAGAAAAATCTCTACTACTGTCTTTACATTTATTGTTATTGTTGTTGTGTGCATGCATCACATGGCCATAAATAAAAATAAAAGTTAAAATAAAATTAAAGATACATCCCAAGCTAATAGAAACCAAAAGAGTACAGAAATAGCTGTGTTAGTTAAAACAGATACAAAGCCAGGCTTGGTGATGCATGCTTATAATTTTAACTACTCAAGAGGCTGAGACAGGTACTTGTGGAGCCTGAACCTGTATCATACATCTTTTCTGATCACAGTGTTATGTATGTTTGATATAAATAACAGGAAATACTTTTAGAAAATCCACAGATATATGGAAACTAGACACCATGCTTCTTGTGAGTAAAATCGTCAATGAAGGCTTTTTTTTTTTCCAGAAAGCAGTTACCAATATCTTGAGACAAATGGAAATGGAAAAAACATACTAAACTTACAAGATTTAGCAAAATACTCTATAAGGAAAACTTACAGGATTAGAATTTACATCCCAGGCTTTCAGAGAAACAACTCACCAGTACATCAGGGAACTAGAATAGCAAGGAGAATAAATGAGCACAAGGGTGAAGCGCAGAGTCAGTGCAACCAAATCCTACACAGCCCAGACAGCTCAGTACTCTGTGTTTTGGGTAAAAGAAAAATGTGGGGCTAATCCCTGCTGTCTTTTAAGACAGGGTCTCGCTGTGTACGTCTGGCTGGTCCACAACTCAAAGTGCAGTGATGGGGCATCCTGCCATTTTGCCTTTAACCTCCTGTGGCCTTACACCCTGAGTTGTGGTTTTGGCATTATCCCCATTTCTATATAGGAAATGGCAAATAGCGAGAGAGACAGAGAGAAAGGGAGATTGAACTCCCAGGGTATCTGAAAGCAGTGTGAGAGCAGGGGACACACAAGGGAGGACTCACCACTACTGCTCCAGTTTAGCAACCTTAAACCACTAGCGCCTTATTCACCGAAGAGCATCAGACTGTCCAGTTCTGGAAGCTCTTCCTGCACACAAGGAAGGCCTTACCTAACCGTCCTGCAGGGTAGTGCTCTTTCTTCCAAGGTCGTGGCCCCGGATCGGATCTCGTGCAACGAATTAAAAGTACAGTCGTGGGTGGACCAGAGACATGCACCAAGTGCGTTGAACCGTTGAGGAGAGTCAGGTGCAAGAAAAAATATGGAGGCACATGCTGGGGGAGGTACAGGGCTGGGAGCAGAGGGAGCCAACAAAACAGAACGATCACGGAGCATATGCCAAAACCATATATTTCTCCTGTTCTCCCAAGTGCATCAGTTCAGAGGAAAAGAGCAAGGAAGGGGGGCTGGGGGGGGCTCGTGGAGATCAGCAGAGATGAGTTACTGGAGCTAGCAAGCTCAACCCTGGAGTCAGAGAGCCCTGGCACAGAGTCCAGCCCATATCCTGGCTTGTTCCAAATCCTTCTCAGCAACGCCTATCATTTAGTCCACCATGCACCATTGTTCCTTTCCACACGTGGGATCGTCCTCCCACAACCCCAGCAGTGTAGTGTTTCACACACCCATCTCTCCGTTCTCCCTCCCATCTCTCCGTTTCTCTGACTCTGCTGCTCCCCAATCTGGGATATCTATCCACTCTTCTCAGTTCCTCCAAGTCCGCACTGACTTAACCAGGACCCCGCATGCAAGAGCTGCCTGAGTCCTTTGGTCTCAGCTCTCAGACTCCCCACCTGCTTCATCTGGGTTCATCCACTAGCCTGTCAATCACTCAGTGGACTCCACCTCTATATCAAATATCCCAGTGCTGCCCAGGTCCGTGAACGCTTACTCTTCTTGCCTCTACCCCTTCCTGATGCCCTCTTCCAGTGTAGCTTCATTTTAGAGTCACAGGTTCTGAGTTCTGACAGGCACCGCAAGTTCTCCATCCTTGACGTGCTTGATAGGGATTTATTATTGCATGGCACCAAAAGGAGCAGGAACTAATGTGACATTACACGTTGTCAGGAGAGGGCGCTGGAAGAACACCGTAGAAGCTTCTCTCCCGGGTTCTCTTTTCTCTTCTGCTTCACTTTTTTTTTTTTTTTTTTTTTTTTTAATTGGCTCTGGCCTGGTAACTTGCCAGCAGCAGCTTGGACAGCATACCCGCCCCCCCCCCCCCGGTCCCTCACCACCGCACTTACAGTCCAGGACCATCAGGGCCGCAGCTGTCTGGTTCTCAGCGAGAGGCTGCCAACAACCCAGCCCCAACAGCTGTTTCCCGTTTAGGCGCTCAGGTACTCAGGAATGCTTGAAGAATCCGGGCAACTGCTGTGGTCCAGAGCTCACAACCTCACAACCTTCCCCACACTGGGGAGTGGACACCGCTACCCTGTGCTTGTTCCTTGGATGTTTTCATCCATTGGAGATAATGCCGGGCTTTCATTTAAATATCTTCAATAAACTTTCCCTGTGCAAATTGTAATTTGGCATCTTGTATCTAGGGGGAAACAGTGACCTGCACACCAGTTGCTATGGTCAAACCTTTGGGTACCTGCCAATCTCCCACTGACAAAAATTAAGTAGCAAAACCTACTTTCCACAGACCTGCGACGACTCAGTGATGCGGTCATTGAGAGTGGACCGTAGAAGCCTCCACACACGTTTTAATCTGCTAAAGCAATGAAACATAGATGGCTTCTGGATATCATTTTGTTGCCAGTTGGGGAGGCAGAGTCTGGGGTTTACGGGTTCTCAGCCTCCTAGCCAAAGAATTAAAAACAAGGACTCACATAGACCTGCAAAAGTAGCAAGATTGTGAATAGGCATAAGATGTGACTAGGGAATTCTCTGTAAAAGTTCACTTAACAGAATTTGCATTGCTGGGCATGCACCTGAAAGTAACTCAGGCCATAGCAGCCTTTACACTCTTGTTACAAGGATATGTCAGAATATTCTTGGATAGTAACCACTAATTTCAATTTTTGCTAGAGGCAGAGAAATTGATAGTATGGTTCACAGAGAGCCCAATCAATGCAGGTAGCAGTGTGAGTGAGTTCTGAGATTCCATAGTGTGCATTGTGCACAGACCGCATGTGTGCACAGTTCATGCAGGCAAAGGAGCAGGCTGCCAATAGTGTTATTATAAGAGGGGGCATAGGCATAACCAAATAGGGTCTGTACTGACTAGTTTTGTGTCAACTTGACACAGGCTGGAGTTATCACAGAGAAAGGAGCTTCAGTTGGGGAAATGCCTCCACAAGATCCAGCTGCAAGGTATTTTCTCAATTAGTGATCAATGGGGGAGGTCCCCTTGTGGGTGGTGCCATCTCTGGGCTGGTAGTCTTGGGTTCTCTAAGAGAGCAGGCTGAGCAAGCCAGGGCAAGCAAGCCAGTAAAGAACATCCCTCCATGGCATCTGCATCAGCTCCTGCTTCCTGACCTGCTTCAGTTCCAGTCCTGACTTCCTTGGTGATGAACAGCAGTATGGAAGTGTAAGCTGAATAAACCCTTTCCTCCCCAACTTGCTTCTTGGTCATGATGTTTTTTCCAGGAATAGAAACCCTGACTAAGACAGGGTCCTAGGATACTAACCTGTCTCCTATGCTTACCTGCTTCAATTTTGTTATTGACAGTATCAACTGAGGATGCGGAAGCGTTGAACAGGCCGCTGCACAGCACAGCAGCCCTAGACTGTTTGCTGGGTGATTCTGTGCTGCCCACTATACTTGTCTGTTTCTCAGACTGAGTGCTAGAGAGAGGATTAGCTTCTTGTGGTGTTCACCATTTGCTCTCCCTGCCTAGACTGTAGGAATGCATCCCACCTTCTTTCCATCTTAGTGCTGGGTCAGAGTAGGAAAGAAGACACGGGATTCTTCCTTGCCATTGTTTCATTTTTGAGACAAAGATTCATGTAGCTGGTCTTATAGCTGCTCTGTAGTAGGGACTGGCCTTAAACTCTTGGACTCCCAGCTTCCACCTCCTTAGTGATAGGATTGCAGGTACATGTGGCTCAAAACACACTATTAAAAAAAAAAAGTTTCCTTTCTGTTCTTGGACTTTCATGTTCTTAGTGCAAAGACTCTTGATTTGATGGGGAAATGACTATTCAGCTGACCCTTTAATCTTGGACATTGACTGTGTGTAACGTGAATGTATGTGTGTTCTGGGAACGAGAGGTGATTCACCTGGGGCCTTATCCTCTTCTAGTGCACAACTAGCTGCTACAATGTAATGATAGTGTTCTTCATTTTGCCCCAACTTTACCACCATCCTTTATGAATGTTTCTATTCTCAGGATACTCTGGAAAAAATACCGTCTCTCCACCCTGGTAAATGCTGTTTCTTCAATGTTTCTAGGAGGGACAACAGGGTATTTTATAAATCTAGCATGAAGATCTGAGCATACTAGATACACATACTCATCTAAGTCTATAATGAAGGGGATAAATTTTATTATGTAAATATATTTACACACAGTTATATACACATACACATGTGTCCCTCTCCAAACCCAAGTGCATTTGAATAAAGACATCATAATCACTGGTTGGAACTGAATCTCAAGGCACTGCTTTCTCATAATCACTCTGTGTGTTATCTGGATTGGCAAAGGTCAGGAAGACTTGCTCCAGCGTGATCTGACTGATGGAGTAATCTTCTAAATTGTAGTCCTCCTTCACTTTCTCCAGAATGCCAAACACCTTTAACAAACAACAACAGAAAGCATGCAGTTACCACTGAAACGTCCCCTCCAGTCCCCACCCAGAGGACTCACTGCTTCTTCTCCCTAATGTCCACTAGATTCACAGTAGAGGGCAAAAGGCTCCAGGGGGAGTGAGAAGGGAAAGCCAGAGAAATAGATAATTGAGAAACTAAGGGCAGGCAGGCCTTTGTTCCACGTCTCTGGAGGGACACAAGCTAATAATAGGATTTAGGGGCAGAAATAGAAGGCAATTACATTCTAATGTGTTTGAAAGTTAACATGAGTGCTAGCGCATCCACAATGCCAGGCGTGACTCCATGGCCTGCATCCCCAGGGCATCACTGGTGTGTTCCTAGCGTTAGTGCAAAGAAGTGCATGGCTGTTGGGCAGGATCTCAGCTGAGGGCCCCAAGGTCCCCAAAGGACTCTCCATGCAGGAGGCACCCTAGCACCCCAGGAATCTTGAAATCACTGGCAAGTAGAAGGCAACATCAGTTCCAAAAAACCCAGAGGGTCTTGGGCTAGCAGCAACAGGGTCAAAGGACAAAGGCAGGCTCTATCACACCCAGAATTTTGGGATCACTGAGACCAGTCTATGCAGTAGAGCTTCTTGGACAGGGTCCCTTCATCCTCAGCCAGGAGACAGAGCTGAGACCCTGGATACCTTCCCTGCCACAGGAGAGTTGGCCTCCAGAGAGGACTCTGACCCCAGGAATCAGGAGGTGGATCTGAGCTCCAGACTTCTGTGTACCTTCCCTCTAAGAGGAGGGCTTGGCTGCAGACAGTGTTCTGACTACTGGAAAGCAGGAGAGAGTTGGTCTCCCAGGAGTGCTGACAGAAGCTAAAGAATCACAGGAAGAACAAGCTCTAGCCAGAGACAGCTAGAACATCTAACACCAGAGATTACAAGATGGTGAAAGGCAAATGAAAGAATCTTACTAACAGAAACCAAGACCACTGGGCATCATCAGAACCCAATATGCCCACCAACACAAGTCCTGGATACCTGAACACACCCAAAAAGCAAGATTCGGATTTAAAATCATATTTCATGATGCTGGTAGAAAATTTTAAGAAGGACATTAATAACTCACTTAAAGAAATACAAGAGAACACTGCTAAACAGGTAGACATCCGTAAAGAGGAAGCACAAAAACCCCTCAAGGAATTACAGAAAAATACTGCTAAATAGGTAGAAGACCTTAAAGAGGAAACACAAAAATCCCTTAAAGAATTACAGGAAAACACAACCAAATAGGTGATGGAATTAAACAAAACCATCCAAGATCTAAAAATGTAAGTAGAAACAAGGAAGAAAACTCAAAGGGAGACAACTCTGGAGANAGAAACCCTAGGAAAGAAATCAGGAACCATAGATGCGAGCATCAGCAACAGAATACTAGAGATGGAAGAGAAAATCTCAGGTGCAGAAGATTCCATAGAGAACATGGACACAACAATCAAGAAAATGCAAAATGCAAAGAGGTCCTAACTCAAGACATCCAGGAAATCCAGGACACAANGAGAAGACCAAACCTACGGATAATAGGTATAGATGAGAATGAAGATTTTCAACTTAAAGGGCCAGCAAATATCTTCAACAAAATTATAGAAGAAAACTTC
>NC_034590.1:89971597-89975112 GCF_900095145.1 Mus pahari | reverse complement strand
ATATGTAGCAGAGGATGGCCTAGTTGGTCATCAATGGGAGGAGAGGCCCTTGGTATTGCGAAGATCATATGCCCCAGTACAGGGGAACGCCAGGGCCAAGAAGTGGGAGTGGGTGGGTTGGGGAGCAGGGCAGGGAGAGGGTATAGGGGGCTTTGGGGATAGCATTTGAAATGTAAATGAAGAAAATATCTAATAACAATAAAATAGTTAAATTTCAAGAAAAGAAATAGTCCAAATCTTTAAAGTTCTAATTAATACACTTATTAAGTCAATCATTTGAATATTAATGCAAATTGAAGAGTATCAGTTACTAGAACATGGCATTAAAAAAAGGGGAATGCCAGAGCCAGAAAGCGGGAGTGGGTGGGTTGGGGGGCAGGGCAGGGGGAGGGTATAGGGGACTTTCGGGATAGCATTTGAAATATAAATGAAAAAAATCTGATAAAAAATTGTTTTTCTTTTCTTTCTTTTTTTTTTTTAACAAAAAAGAAATGCATGGCTTCAGCCATCACCTTTCCCCAGCTGTTGTTCTTGCTGGGAATGTAGTAATTAAGGATCCCTTGATTCTCTTGCTTTAAGTCGCTACCTAAGACAAGAAAGTAGACAGGTGAGTAATCTTAAAAGATTTCATTTAAAACTGCCTTAAAATAATGTGACATCTACACCATATAATAGTATGCTAACGTATTTATGAGATTTATTACTGATGAAATCGTATTATTATGTGGAGTACATGACAGTTGTCGAGTGTACTGTTTTCAACTCGCATGTCTAATTTTATATACTAATCATCCTAAAACTAAGACTAGGAGCCTTTATTGCTAAGCCAGTGCTGGGAGTGTGGTCTGGGACAACTCATTCTGTGTCGTGCACTTTCCTATGCCAGCTTTGGAGGAGAACAGAAAAGATACATCTCGACATTCTTGTGACTATGCACCTCCCTGCCATTGGCAAGGTTACAGCATACAGGCCACCAAAGTCTGGCCATTTGTTAGTTTGCTTTACAATTGTGTAAGAATTCACCAGGACAATCACAAGGCAAACAGTAATATGCATTATGAATTTTGAACATATACTTTAGTATACTTGATTTGTAGATTAAGTTGACTTGGATTTAAAAACTGAAAGTAACTCATATATAGTTAAAATGTTAGATTTCCTTTAAGATTAGCCCCAAAGAATGCATTGTCACACAAATCTTTTTATTATGTCCTATTTCAAACATAGAGCTTAATTATTTAAAGTTACTACATAGGAAACCTCCCATTCAGGTTAAAAAAAAATGATACCCCCACACCCCAACATTCTACTCTCCAGCCTCTGCCCCCACTAAAAGGCCTCTAAGTGCCTTCCATGTAACTGAATAAAATTGCTCCTTATATATCATCTTCTTTCTTTTTTAATCTTAATATTTTTATTTTGCTCCTGATGTTAGCCTCATACTTGGTAGACAAGTACTCTACCAGTCATCTATATAGTTAGGCTGGGTAAAGTTTCTAATTCTTTCAATGAACCTATGTTTCGATGGTTGTTACATATGTTGTTACATATTGTTACAGATAATTCCTTATCTTTTCTGCACCACAGTAATCTCTTATGTTAGTATCCCATACTTTATTTTCATTTGACTGATAGTTCTTTCTTCTGTCAGAAGTTCCTGAATGCCTGTTTTTTGTTTATTTGTTTGTTTGTTTTTTTAAACCTAGCTCTTAGCATAGGTGATTCAAATATTTACAGTCTGTTTCTAGATGGGGAATTTCTGGGCCATTACTTTTTTCAGTTTGAAGATACAGGAAACTACAAAGGATGTTACTCCCTTTCACAATGTGATTCTCTCTTGAATATATTTGTTCTGTGACTGGGCAAATACTGGACACATGACTAATTCAGCATCTGTGGAGACAGATCTACAGGGGAAGATGACAAGAATGACTTACACAGGAAGACATTGAAAACTGGTTAAAAACAACAAACACTCAAATAAAAACGTTAACAAACTCCCAAGTGCCAAGTATTGGGCTAGCAAAGACAGAATATAGGGCCATTGCTTTTCTTTTATACTGGTTGTGTTCTCCATTTAAAATCACTTTTCATCTTAGATTACTAAAACCCTCATCAACGATGTGCTATGTGACCAGACAGACACCATTCATTTAAACCAGTGGTTCTCAACCTTCCTAATGCTGAGACCCTTTAAAACAGTTCCTCATATTGTAGTGACCCTCAACTATACAATTATTTTCATTGCCACTTCATAACTGTAATCTTGCTACTGTTATGAATTGTGATATAACTGTTTTCCGATGTTCTGAGGTGACTCTTATGAAAGGATCATTCAACCCCACAAGGGGGGGTCACGACCCACAGGTTGAGAACCACTGATGTAGCCTTTTGTGTTGAGGGAGATTCCCAGGCCCAGGTAGGTCTAAACTTTTCAATCCTCCTGCTTCAGGTTCCTCAGTACTGGTATTCAATTAGAGATATACCACCAAATCAGCCCAGCCTAATACTCACTGGTAGCTCTTATGCAGAAGCTTCTTCAACAATATTCTCAGCCGATCTGAAAATCTTCATTTGCATGGGTTTTTTCTGAAAAGACTTATGGGAACAATAATGTTTGGATGTTTCTATGTTGATTTGTGTGTGTGTGTGTGTGTGTGTGTGTGTGTGTGTGTGTGTGTTAAATATTTTGCCTGCATTTTTTTCTTCACTAATTTTTTTCAATATATTGCATGCTGTCATCTTAAAACATTCTTGTCAGAGGCTGGGGAGATGATCCAGTTGGGAAAACGCTTTCAGCATCAGCATGAGGATCTACTCTTCATCCTCAGACTCCACATGAAAAATCTGGGTATGGTGACATGCTCTCCTCTTCCTTGCACTGGGAAGGTAGAAACAGGTGGACCTTGGGAGCTTGCTGACTAGCCAGCCTAGTCTACTTGGTGAGGTCTAGACCTCTGAAAGACTCAGCAACACCGCAGCAGCAGCAGCAGCAGCAGCAGCAGCAGCAGCAGCAGCAGCAGCAGCAGCAACAACAACAACAACAACAACATGCTGTGTACCGTAGGTGAGTCGATGGCTCAGTCAGGAAAGTGTGTGCGCAGAAGCATGAGGACCTGAGTTCAGATCCCCAAGCATCCACAGAAAAGCTGGCAGTGGTAGTATACGTTGTAAGCCCAAGAATAAGGCAGAAACAAGGGACTGCCCATAGCCAGTCTTACCAAACTGGGGAACTTCACAGTCAGTGAAAGACACTGCCTCAAAAGACCCCATTAACCTCTGTCCTCAACAAACATATGCACACATATACTTGCATGTATAGGTGCACATGCCCACAGGGACAGAAATATACACTACACACATCTGCATGTGTAGATAGATAGGATGGATGGCTCCTGAGAAATGATAGCTGAGGTTTTCTTTTGTCTTCCACAGGCATGTGGACACACAGACAGATGGACAAACAGACAGGCAGACAGACAGACACATGCATGTGCACACACAGTGGGGGGGGG
>NC_034590.1:89967336-89971536 GCF_900095145.1 Mus pahari | reverse complement strand
GACCTTGTCTTAGTTAGGGTTTCCATTACTGTGATGAGTTACCATGACTGTGGCAAGAGAGAGAGAGAGAGAGAGAGAGAGAGAGAGAGAGAGAGAGAGAGAGAGAGAGAGAGATGAAGAGGGGAATAGGGAGTGGAAGGGAAAGGGAAGGGGGAGAGGGAAGTGGAGGGGGAGAGGGAGAGAGACACTCATCTTGATTTTCTTCTGCTTGTAACTTGGTTTTTGGTCAGCTATGCCCCTATACACCATTATTTAGGGCAGTGGTTATTTTAGAAATGTCTTGTTTCTGGTGATGGACAGTGAGTTTTTCCAGGTATCTGGCTGACCTTTCATGGTGGGTTTGCCTTTTTTGTCTTCAGGAAAATGACTGATGGTTTCAGTGTTGCTTCTTCTCTTCTGCCGACTGTACCCTCCTTTGTGGCTGGCTTCCACTGGACCCTTGTTGCCTTCCTTTACTTTCTCACAAATGCATTTGTGCATTTGTCTATTTTGCCCCATTTGTTCTCTTCTGCAGTTTCTATTTTCTTGGAACATTGCATGTTGTTTGTTCTTTAGTTATATAATTATGACTATTGGCTGAGAAAATCCTCTCCAATGCCATTGGCCATCCTGTAGATCCTTCTATTGTTTAGCCGGCCAAATTTTCATTATTTTTTTCATGATATGATATTTCATTCTTTCCCATTTGTGGCTTACTGGGATCACATTTTCTGTTGTATAGCATTGTAAGTGCTCCCATTTCATATTAGGGTTTCTGCTCTTCACTAGCAGTGTTTTTCCATAAGGGTCAACCACAATCTTTCCAGTTCTTTTTGCTTATGTGAGATAAACTGCGTTGTAGTTTAGGAATGTAAGAAATGGAGTAGGACAAAATCATGTTCATAGATTCACAGCCGAATGTCTTCTGGATCTATTAAATAAGGCACTAGCAAGGTAGCTCTGCCATAATCTCTTCTGAGTCTCCTTTCACTCCAAGCCTTGCTAAGGGATAAAGCCTGCCTTTATGCATTTCTTTCAGTATGTTATCTCCAGAGACAGCCCAGGGCATCACCTCAGATCCTGGAGCTGACACTGGTCAGCTTATATTTTCAAGGATTTATATTTTAATTATGGCTAATGTTTTTGTTTTATTTCTTTTATATTTTCCCTCCTTATTTAATTTCTTTTATTATTTGGGGTAAGAGGGAATATTATACTTTTATTTTTGAGCCTATAGTGCATTAAAAACATTGGTTATTATTTAACAAGATTCTAGTTTAATTTTACTGGTAATGCTCTTCAGAGATAAAAATCTATATTGCAGAAACAGAATCATCTTATTTATGACATTTTTATAAATAAAATGAGATATGGGCATTTAAATTTCCTTGAGACTGTATAAAATGTTTATGCTAAAAATCTCTGCTTGCTTATAGGAACCTACTCTTTTAGAATTGCTTATGCCCACTGCCCTTTGGCTAGTAATGTTTATTTTTTTCTTTTTAATGGTTAATATTTATGCAAGCATGCATGCAATGTCAGTTCCCTTCTTTGCTGTCATATACAATAGGTATTTGCTCAAGAATAATATGGGGATGATTGAGCAATAATACCTTACGCTTTGGACTTTTCTCAACCCCACATTCTAGAAGATATTTCTGCCCACATTCTTAATAAGGGATAGTATTTGGAGTTCCTCCTTCAAGTACAGCAAATGAGCAGAGTAGTAACAATAAAATAATTTCTTGGCTCCCAGGTCACCATGCAAAATGGATGCGTAATTGCATATTTAACCTTTTGGACATATGCACTAGCATTTCCATACAACATTGCTGTCACCATGACCAATGCTTAGGTGATAATTTTCTCACACGTTTATTCTTCACATCTGCTCAATTTTTCATTTACGTAGTGGTCCCAATTTCTCCTGTGTAATCAATCATATTACTTTCCATTGCTTAAATTATAAAATTCCAAATCCTTAGCTTAACTCACAAGAGCAATTTCTGTTATGTTTTGCTCAGTCTGATAAGGCAGAAATGAAGATAGAATCCTACAGATATTAAAGGTCCTTGCTAGGACTGTGCTCTTAAGTTTGGGAGAGTACAGAGAGAAAAATAAGATTAGCCAGTTTAGACTGTGCACTGTATATGGGGCCAGCAGACAGGAACTTACTGGATTTAACACCCAGGAACAGAACTCTTTTCTTTAACATTTTTTTAATCAAATGAATGCTTTATTAGACTCATAACCATTATAAATTTCTTGCCATCATCGAGTTAACAGATTTTTAAGACCAATCAACATCAGCAACAGAATTCTTGAGAAACCACATTCATTTGCATTTTCAAATTGTATCCTGCCTGAGATGGCAAAAGGTCAGAGTTACAATTTTTCACACAAGACAAAAACTCTTAATGTTTTTCATAGATTATGTTAAGGACTCTTTTTTTAATAGTGGCTGAATAGTATATCTGACAGATTTCTTACATATTACCGTACATAATAATATCAAACATTTTATTATATCCATTTATATTAATGGTTTGATTATGTTGATGCTCCTTTGAGTTTATTTTTAGGGAAATTTCTTTTTTTTTCCTTTTTAATTTTTTACATTCCTTATTTTATTTCTGCCCCCATCCATCCTCCAACTGTTCCACATCCCATACCCCCTCCCCACACCCCTGTCTCCACATGAATGCTCCCACCCTCACCCCATCTGATCTCTAAACTCCCTGGGGCCTCCAGTCTCTTGAGGGTTAGGTGCATCATCTCTAAATGAACACAGACCCAGTCCTCTACTGTATGTGTGTAGGGGGCCTGATATCAGCTGGTGTATGCTGTCTGTTTGGTGGTCCAGTGTTTGAGAGATCTTGGGGGTCCAGATTAATTGAGACTGCTGGTCCTCCTACAGGATCGACCTTCTCCTCAGGTTCTTTCAGCCTTCCCTACTTCAACAACAGGGGTCAGCTGCTTCTCTCCATTGGTTGGGTGAAAATATCGGCATCTGACTCTTTCAGCTGCTTGTTGGGTCTTTCAGAGGGCAGTCATGATAGATCCCTTTTNGTGAGCACTCCATAACCTCAGTAATAGTGTCAGGCCTTGGGACCTCCCTTTGAGCTGGATCCCTCTTTGGGCCTGTCACTGGACCTTCTTTTCCTCAGGCTCCTCTCCATTTCCATCCCTGTAATTCTTTCAGACAGGAACAATTACAGGTCAGAGATGTGACTATGGGATGGTAACCACATCCTTCACTTGATGTCCTGTCTGCCTGCTGGAGTTGGGCTCTATAAGTTCCTTCTCCCTACTGTCAGGCATTTCATCTAAGATTCCCTCCCTTTGAGTCCAGAGAATCTCTCACCTCCCAGGTCTCTGGTACATTCTGGAGGAGTCCCCCCCCCCCGCCCCCAGCCTCCTATTTCCAGAGGTTGCCTGCTTCCATTCTTTCTGCTGGCCCTCAGGGTTTCAGTCCTTTTCCCTCACTCAGTACCAGATCAGGTTCCCTTCTCTACCCCACTCCCTCTCCCCTGTCCACTTTCCCTCCCACGCCCCTCCCTCCCTCCCTCCCCACTTGTGATTGCTTTCTTCTCTCTCCCAAGTGGGACTGAGGCGTCCTCACTTGGGCACTTCAGTTTGTTGACCTTTTTGAGTTTTGTGGACTTTATCTTGGGTATTCTATACTTTTTTTTGGCTAATATCCACTTATTAGTGAATACATACCATGCATGTCCTTTTGGGTCTGAGTTACCTCACTCAGGATGATATTTTCTAGTTCCATCTATTTGCCTGCAAAACTCAGGATGTCCTCATTCTTAATAGCTGAGTTCTATTCCATTGTGTAAATGAACCACATTTTCTGTATCCATTCTTCTGTCATGGGACATCTAGGTTGTTTTCAGCTTCTGGCTATTAAAAATAAGGCTGCTATGAACATAGAGGAACATGTGTCCCTGTGGCATGGTGAGACATCTTTTGGGTATATTCCGAAGAATGGTATAGCTGGGTCTGCAGGTAGATCTATTTCCATTTTTCTGAGGAACCTCCAGATTGATTTCCAGAGTGGTTGAACCGGTTTGCAATCCCACCAGCAATGGAGAAGTGTTCCTCTTTCTCCATATCCTCTCCAACACGTGTTGTCACCTGAGGTTTTCATCTAAGCCATTCTGATTGGTGTAAGGTGGAATCTCAGGGTCTCTTTGATTTGCATTTCTCTGATCA
>NC_034590.1:89954319-89966821 GCF_900095145.1 Mus pahari | reverse complement strand
CTAGATTCAGTGTATCTGATTTTATGTTGAGCTCCTTGATCCATTTGGACTTGAGCTGTGTACAAGGTGACAAATATGGGTCTATTTTCATTCTTCTACCTACAGACAGCCAGTTAGATTAGTACCATTTATTGAAGACGCTTTCATTTTTCCATTGTATACTTTTGGCGTCTTTGTCAATGATCAAGTATCTGTAAGTGTGTGGTTTTATTTCTGGGTCTTCAATTCTATTCCATTGATCAACCTGTCTGTCTCTGTACCAACACCATGTAGGTTTGTTTGTTTGTTTGTTATCACTTTTGCTCTGTAGTAAAGCTTGAGGTCAGGGATGGTGATTCTCCTGGCTGTTCTTTTATTGTGAAGAATTGTTTTTGCTAGTCTGGATTTTTTGCTTTTCCAGATGAGTTTGAGAATTGCTCTTTCTATGTCTTTGAAGAATTGTATTGGGATTTTGATCTGGATTGCATTGAATCTATCATTTGCCTTTGGTAGGATGGCCATTTTTACTATATTAATTCTGCTAATCCATGAGCATGGGAGATCTCTCCATTTTCTGAGGTCTCCTTTGATTTCTTTCTTAAGAGACTTGAATTTTTATTGCATACATTGTAGTTCTAACTTCCTAGGAGACTTTGGAGATAGGACTTTTACCAAGGTAATTGAGTTTAAATGGGGATGTAGGTGTGACTACCTTAGTCCACTGTGACTAGTGTCCCTTTAAGAAAAAAAAAAGTAGATGCCAGGGCACTAGGGAACTGCTCATATACAAAGGACAACCCCTGGGAATAAGGTAGAAATGACAGTGTCTGCAATGCAAGTCAAGGAGACAGCTTGATCTTGGCCCTCTCTCATCTAAAACTGTGAGAAAATAAATGCTGTGTAAAACACCCATTCTGTAGTATTTTGCTATGTGAGTCAGTTCTATCAGATTGATACAGATTTTCTTTTTAAAATGTGGAATTTTTCTAATAAAAAATACCAAAAAACCCCCAAAACTGAGATCTTCAAACCTTAAATTCTATGACTTCAGATTCTAAATCTTATACTAGCTCATGTGGATAACTATCTGATTCAGTCACACAAAATATTGACACATATTTGCCATTTTTCTTGAAAGTTTTGCATAAACACGCTGTTACAGACACAACCATTTTCCCAAAGACCTCATTATCGGATGTCAGACATACCAACAACTCATGGGAAACTACTGTGAGACACAAAGCATGTAGCTTGTGAGGCCACACACATGACTTATCACTTGCAAAGTTAATCCAACCATACTTACCTGGGAAAACTTTGGCAATAAAATTTTTTAAATCTTGTACCATGTTGTCATCAGTGTCAATTTTGAACTTGATGGTCATGGTGTAAATATTGCCAAATTTGTTCTTGAGATGCTGAGGGCTTCCCAGGCACACAAACTTTCCCTGCACCATGATGGCTAGCCTGGTACAGAGAGCTTCACACTCTTCCATACTAGAAAGACAAAAGACAAAATTATCTCCATTGGAGCATATCTGTGTCCCTAATATTTTGTGATTCTCTTTGAAGATATAATGTTCATTTGCTTATTCAGGGCCATAGGGAATGAAGCTTTATTAAAATTCAAAACAGAAGACCAAATCTTCCAATTGAACAGATAGTAAACATCCTTACCTTATATATTCAAACATTCTTTAGGATTCCGTGTATAAGAATCTCACATTCTCAAGCAAAATTTCTATACACTATTCCTGGCCCAGATATTTCCCTCTCGAAGTCACAGAATTCCTCCCAACCTCCAGCCACACCCCATGAGCCACACTTGTGAGCCACACCTGTGAGAGGTTATGATGATGACCTTGCCACTCTCCCTTGTCTTTATCACTGCGTTCCAGAGCATGCGCCGGGCTAGTGGGTCCATGCCAGTGGATGGCTCATCTAGGAAGACAACTGAAGAGTTTCCCATTATGGCAATCGCAGTGCTCAGCCTCCGTTTGTTTCCTCCACTTCAGAATCGAGGGAGAGAAGAGGAGAGTGTAGATTCACACTGAACTAACTTAACAGGTATCACACCCAATTATTACTCAGATTTTTATTTATAGGAAAAAAGTTGCCGAGATTTCAAAAGGGCTGAGTATATGAAAACAGTTGCTAAAAAACATTAGAAAGTGCTAATTATATGTGGTTGTACTAAGATACAAGACTCAAATCTAATAGTAGATAGCAGTTCACTTTCATTTGGAATGGAAAAGATAACTTTTGGTTTATCTAATTTAATTTTAGCCACACTACCAGTTAAATTTAGATTCTTATTCTTGTAGTTCCTTGAGTTTCTCTGACTTATAAGCTACACAGTGGATGGCCAGGACAATACGATGAATCTCATCTTTGTCCTTTATGAGGAGACAAAGAACCATAGCAAAACCAGAGGAGAGACACACACTTTTCTAGCTCATTGACAAAAATTCAAATTGAATCACATTTGTGAGTCTATCTCTGCAAAGAAAAGGTGTGGTGCTCCTAGGGTCTGCTTCATTGCAGAAGAACATCTGAGTGCTTCAGGCATTGCCTGTTTGTTATGGAGCCTGGGCTAGACTCTTGGCAATTCATTCCAAACAAGGAAGATGTCAGACTACTTCCTTGGTGGGAGCACCAGCATGTGATCTCACCTCAAAGTGTAAATAAACTTATTAGCCTGTGGTTTCAGATACAGCATTTTCAACAAGTTGTCCACATAGGCTATAATATTGTTCTCTGGAATCCCCCACACCCTGGCATACATTGTCAATATCTCTCGAGAGGTCATGTAATCCAGCAAGGCATCAAACTGTGGACAATAGCCAATTTTTGACCTTATCTAAAATAAAAGAACATTAAGAGAGGTAAGACAACTCACTGAGCATCACATAGTAAATATGGATAATATAAAAATCTTGAAGTTCTCTGGCTTATGCCCCTGGGACAAACTGATCTATCACAGAGTTCTAGCAAAGAAGTTTGTATCTTTTCCAATGGATCACAGACTCACTATGGCTAGGGGTGGCTGCATGAATTATAACTCATGAAGAACTTCATGCATGAAGGTGGATATGCCCAAGATTTATAAAATGACAATAGAGTGGTCCAAGTATTTGCAAATGCATATTTGCGTGGAGGCTACTCTAGCATTGCTCAACCTGTCATGATGTAAGTCCAATAAGCAGTGTGACGTCTACCCTCAAAAAAGTAGATGAATGTTTTTGAAACTTGAAATTTTTTCCTTATGCCTTCAGTCATTCTGTCCCAAGGGACACCAGGATATCAAGAGTGAAGCTTGCTAAAGAGGTAAGTGGATGATTAGCAATCTCTAGGTTAGGTTTAGTGAAATCCTGACTTCTTAGTTGTGATAAGTGGATGAGTGGAGTCCTTAGTCTTTCTCTTATGTGTGATGCGGCTTCTTGAGCATTTTCTATAATACAAGTAAGTGTAGTTGGAATTCTAGCTCTTATTTCAGATACATTAGTAATAAACTAACATAATACATGCTACAGAAAATAGATTACCTGAAGACAAAACACTTACCCACTATGCAATTAAAAGTCAATAGGAAAATGGTATCTATGTAAGACAAGACATGTTTTAATATCTCCTTTAAAGTGCTAGAAGGTTACAGCAAAATGAAACAAAATGAAAAATCAAAAGTTTTAGTGTATTTTTTAAAAAACTATGATTTTAGGAGTGGCTAAATGAAGCCCAGGTGTGGCATGGTTGAGCAAGGGCTAATAGCTGGCTGTGGATGGACATGCCAGTAGGGTATGCTGAAGAGGCAGGGGCAGGAGGATCAAGAAGGAAAATTGATGATTAAATATGGAACAATGGGCTTATAAATGTGAGTAGGGGCACAGCACCTGCTTTCCGATCTAGGTTTATGAAAAACACACAAAGAAAGCAGGGTTGGTGTGGGGGCACACCTTTTAATCCATGAATTTGGAGGGCAGAGGCAGGCAGATCTATGAGTTCAGGACCAGCTTGATGTCCATAGCAAGCTCTAGGCCAGGGCTACACAGTGAGAGTCTGTCTCAAAAAAATAAAACAATAAACAGTATTCATAAAAACATTTTGAAATCTTTTAAAACATGGACGACTGGGAAAGGAAACTAACAGATCAAAAATTTTTAGGAGATCAAGAATACTGAAAAATAATAGTAATGTCAAAGCCATGTTCTCTCATTTAAAGATCTGGAGAAATAGACATTTTAGAATGAAAACACATTATAAAGAAAGCTAAAGTATTTGAAAAATGTAGGCATAAAATAGTAGACTCTTCCAGTGTTAATCAGGGATTCCAAATTGTATGGATACAAAGTATGAATCTGCACTTTACCTGTTTCTGACAGTATGTGGAGGTGTTAACAAAGACTAATTGGGTTTAGTCACATCCTGACTCATCCTGGAAATTTCTCAGCAGGAGGAAGCCAACCCATCACTGCCCCTGAGTGCTGAGCCAACCCCACATATGGCCTCACATTTGCTCTCATGTTCTCTAACAAGTCCCAGAAAATCCTGGAACATAAATTTAGTTTAAAACGTTCTGAAACAGAAGGGAACTCATCTGTAGTTGTAGCTATTTATACAACCTTGTTAACAGGTTGTTGAGCACAATAACACACTTTAAGCACTCTGCAAGTTTCTTGGTTCATATTAATTTTTCAATAAATGTCAATTAAGTACAGCATAATAATGAAAAGGAATCAGGAAATAACCTCAATGGAGTAGTTTTATAATTATAGAACTAGGTCATAGATCTAAGATGTCTTAGTTAGGGTTTCCTTTGCTGAGAAAAGACACCATGACCAAGCCAACTCTTATAAAGAACAGCATTTAATTGGGGCTGGCTTACAGTTTCAGAGGTTCAGTTCATTATCATCAAAGTGGAAAGTGTCCAGGCAGATATGGTGCTAGAGGAGCCCAAAGTTCTACATCTTGATCCAAAGGCACATAGGAAAAGACTGGCTCCCACATGACTAGGAGGAGGGTCTCAAAGCCCATCCCCACAATGACAAACTTCCTCCAATAAGGCCACATCTACTCCTACAAGGTCACACATCCTCATAGTGCCACTCCCTGGGCCTAGCATATACAAACCATGATAGATTGCCATGGATTATTTAAATTATCCTATTAAAAGTACATTCTTCAAAAAACAAAACTATTTCTTTCTTCGGGGACTTGAAGTTCTTGTCATACAGATCTTTCACTTGCTTGGTTATAGTTACATCAGGATATTTTATATTATTTATGGCTATTGTGAAGGGTGCTGTTTCTCTAATTTCTTTTTCAGACCATTTATCATTTATATTAAGGAGAGCTACTGATTTCTTTGAGTTAATTTTACATCCAGCCACTTTGCTGAAATTCTTTATCAGCTGTTAGAGTTCTCTGGTAGAAATTTGGGGGTCGTTTATGTATACTATCATATCATCCACAAATAGTGAACCATGACTTCTTCCTTTCTAAAAATATCCTGAGTGATGTAACTCAGACCCAAAAGGACATGCAAGGTATGTGCTCACTGATAAATGGATATTAGCCAAAAAGATACCCATGCTACACCCCACAGACCCTAAGAGATTAAACAAGAAGGAAGACCCAAGTGATGCTCAAATCTCACTTAGAAGGGGAACAAAATAATCATGGGAAGCAGAGGGAAGGAAGAACCTAGGTAGGAGAAGAAAGGGTGGGAAAGGAGAGGATCAAGTATGAGGGTAGACAGGAGAGATGCCCAGGGAGCCAGGAGAATGAATATGCAGCTGCCATGGATGGGGGTATGGGGAAACTCTAGAAAGTCCCAGTTGTGGGGGTGGGGCTCCAAGGACTCAATGTATGTGGCCTTAGCTGAAATGCCCAACAGTGGGAATGTGGAACCCGAGATCACCTCCAGTAGTCAGACAGAACCCCTATTGGAGGTTTTTTTTTTCCCAAATTGCTCAGATAAAAAGAAATACAGGGACAAAAAAATGGAGCAGAGACTGAACAAATGGCCAACTTGTGACTGGCCCACCTTGGGATCCATTAAATGGGCAGGCACCAATTCCTGACATTATTACTGATGCTATGTTGTGCTTACAGACAGGAACTTGGCATGGCTGTCCTCTGAGTGGTCTTCCAGTAGCAGACTGAGACAAATGCAGATACTTACAAGCCAAGCATTGGACTGAGGTTGGGGAAACATATAGAAGAGTTAGGGGAGAGTTGAAGGAACTGAAAGGAATGGCAATGCCATAGGAAGACCAACAGTGTCAACTAGCTTGGACCCCTGGAAGCTTTCAGAGACTGAGTCAACAACCAAAGAGCATACAAAGACAGGTCTAAGGCCTGTCAGCACATACGTAGCAGAGGACTCCCTTGTCTAGTCTCAGTGGAAGAGCATGTGCCTAATCCTGTAGTGACTTAATACCTCAGGATGGAGGGATACCCAGAAGAGGCAGCCTGTCAGAGGCAAAGAGCAGGGGGCATAGGGGGAAGAACTCTGCGAGGGGGGACTGGGAGGGGATCAACATTTAGGGGGAAAAAGTAAATTAAATAATTAATTAATAAAAATATTTCAATAAATCCTAAAATCAGGAACAAGGCAAGGATATTCTTTTCTTCGGTTATATATTCAATATGGTGTTTAAAGTTGTAAATTCATCAATCAGCTTCTCTTAGGTAGAACTAATAGCTGGAGAGTGTTAGATTGGGCATTTCCTTCAGGCTTTTCAGGCTCTGGCTACATAACTTCTAGTTCAGACTTTTTGAGGACAGGATGCTCTGTGTAGTGTTTCCTGTTTCCTTTCTCCTGCAGACTGTTCAAAGGGGTTTTTTTTTCTGCCCATCACACTGAGGACCTGGTTGAGTGCCAGGAGATAAAATTCACAGTGCAAGAGTACCAGCCAGATGATGGGCTTCCCACTGGAGTTTTGTTTGTTTGCTTGTTTGCCTGTGTGTGTGTGTGTGTGTGTGTGTGTGTGTGTGTGTGTGTGTGTTTGCATGAGTATGAGAATTCATACAGTGGTCAAAGGACAACTTCTACCTTATTTGAGGTTGGGACTCTTGATATACACTCAACTAGCTGCCATTCTCCTTTCTCTGCCGTCTTGCTGTAGGAATGCTTGGATTACACACATTTATCCTACAGCATCTGGCTTTTATGTGACCTCTGGGTATCTAAACTCAGCCTGTGCAGCAGTATCTGAACCACAACCATCTCCATCCTGCTCTGCAGTTTTATGCTGGATAAGGAGTGAGTTGTTGTTGTTGTTGTTGTTGTTGTTTTCTTCCTCAGTACCTTAATTTGGGGACAGTTGGTTTCCAGTTCAGATTTTCTTTTTTGAAACAGGGTCTTCTGATATTGCGGCCTCTTGTGAGGCTATGCCAGTGCCTGGCAAACACCAAAGTGGATGCTCACAGCCAGCTATTGGATGGAACACAGGGTCCCCAATGGAGGAGCTAGAGAAAGTACCCAAGGAACTGAAGGGGGCTGCAACCCTGTAGGTGGAACAACAATATGAACTAACCAGTACCCCCTGAGCTTGTGTCTCTAGCTGCATATGTAGCAGAAGATGGCCTAATCGGCCATCACTGGGAAGAGAGACCCCTTGGTCTTGCAAACTTTATATGACCCAGCACAAGGGAAGGCCTGGGCCAAGCAGTGGGAGTGGGTGAGTAGGGGAGCAGGAGCGGGGGGGTATAGGGAACTTTCGGGATACCATTTGAAATGTAAATAAAGAAAAAAAAAAAAAAGAAACAGGGTCTTACTGTATAGACAAGGTTGGCCTAGAATTTGGAGATCCATATACGTTGCCTCCTGGGTGCTGCTATTAAAGACCTGTGACACCATACCCAGTTGGTTCAGATGTTTAATTGTTAGGGTTGGACGAAAAACTTCAAGGTTCTTCTTAAATACTAGGCTGGACACTTTGAGTCAAATGAGTGTTTGAGTGCATTATGTACCATGGTAGAGGTGCTGCTGAGAGAAGTTGTGTCTCATTGGGAAGACACTTCTCTCAAGGTGAAGCTGCCTTTCTTACCGTCCTGTGTTCCCTTACATTTCATGTCTCTTTCCAGAGGCTACTGTCGGTTGCACCCCTAGGTCATGAGGGTGTTTGTAAGCACACCTTTAAAATATTTCTGGTGATGCTGTAGCCTTCAATGAACACATCCCCAGAGGTAGCTATCTCTTCTCCAGTCAGAATTTTAAAAGTAGTAGTTTTCCCAGCTCCATTTAATCCCAGCAATCCAAAGCACTCCTCCTTTTGAATGGCGACAGAGACATTTCTCACAGCCAGAGTGGGTGGAATTTTAAAATATATCTTAAAAACAAAGAAAACACAAAATACATGCAAAATGTGTATTTGGATGGTTCAAACACAAAGTTTCAAACCTGTACAGACAGCAATTCTTCAGACAGGTTCATACTTGGGGATCTACTAGCCATAAATCCACAGGTTCACCATAAACTCTCAGTGCTTATCTTAGGGAATGAAGCCATATGCTGGACATTGAAGGCATTTACCTTTATGAGCTCTTTAATGAGCACAGTAGAATTCAGAGAGTGCTGAGGATGGTTCAGGATAGTCTCTCTTTCATTTTGTACATCTTCCTCTTCCGAGTATCCAGATAACTCCTCGAACATTCTAACCTGAATTGGGAAAGCAAGAATGGGTGTTACACACTGAGTATCTTGCCAAGACTGCATGAATTCATGAAGACTGAACTGGAAGATTCTTCCAGAGTGTCAAAACAGAAGTCAAGAGACTTCCTGCACACAACCACAGCTCTCTTAGAAAAACATATTTCCCATTTCCAAAGCTTAGAAACTAGACTTCCTGCATGAGCAAGTAGAGGGTGTGATGTCAAAACAGACATCACAAAAATTACAGCCACAGCAATTATTATTAATTATGGTAAAAATGCTATTTAGTAGTAATAAAAGTACAGATGAATGTCAAAAAAAAAAAAAGAGAGAGAGAGATGGTTTTCAGTGTTCTTTTGCTCTGTGCGTCTTTCCCCCTTCTCACCGTCCCCCTTGTGGTTGATCAAGATGCAAACTCTTGGCTATTCCTTTGCTCTGCCATTATGAACTCTAACGCTTTGAAACAATAAGCCAAATTAAATACTTTCTTTTAAGTTAGTCTTATCTCAGAGAAAGGAGAAATTGTAAGGGTTCGGTGTATGAAACAGCCTAAGTGAATTACATCAACAGAAGTGCATCGGGAGACTTTAGCAGGAAACAGAGAAGGGCTGGAAGGGTACTCCACATAGCCCATGGTGAAAGAGAGTTCCAAGATCCAGCCCATATGTGTGTTTCATTTCAAGTGATACAAACTTTTTATTTTAAGACAAGTTTGACTTACTAGCTGTACTCTAGGCAGCTTTTCTAAGGATAAAGTCTTGAGCAACTATGGTCAAATGTTAGAAGCTACCCTCAATTTTATCGTCTTTGTTCTGCATCCTACTTGGTGCCATTTTTAGCACCAACTACTAAAGCTTGACATAATCCAGACAGAGAAATAAGTCATAACATACCACTTAATGGATTTCTGCAAAGGTTGTGTCTGACAATGCTTTTCATTCTCTATTTTCCATTAGTTTCACTTAGTTTGCTATGTTGCATATGCTTTTTGGTTTTTGTCTATTTTCTTTTTGTCATATCATGTATGAGTAAGTTACCATATGTCCATTCTCATTACTACATTCTATCCATTTTTTATTAATTATTTACTTTATTTACATTTCAATGTTGTCACCTTTCCTGGTTCTGCCTCCAAAAAAACTCCCTATGCCCTACCCCCTACCTCTGCTCACCAACCCACCCACACCTGCTTCCTGGCCCTAGCATTTCCCTACACTGGGGCATAGAGCCTTCACAGGAATAAGGGCCTCTCCTCCAATTGATGACCAACTAGACCATCCTCTACTACATATGCAGCTGGAGCCATGAGTCCCACCATGTGTGCTCTTTGGTTGGTAATTTAGTCCCTGGGAGCTCTGGGATTACTGGTTAGTTCATATTGTTGTTCCTCCTATGGGGCTGCTAACCCCTTCAGCTCCTTGGGTCCTTTCTCTAGCTCTTTATTGGGGACCCTGTGATCAGTCCAATGGTACACTGCAAGGATCCACATTTGTATTTGTCAGGCACTGGTATAGCCTCTCTGGAGACTGCTATAACAAGCTTCTGTCAGAAAGCACTTCTTGGCATCCACAAAAGGGGTCTGGGTTTGGTGGTTGTATATGGGATGGATCCTCAGGTGGGGCAGTCCCTAGATAGTCATTCCTTCAGTCTCTGCTCCACACTTTGCCTCTGTAACTACTTCCATGGGTATTTTGTTCCCCCTTCTAAGGAGAATCAAAGTATCCACACTTTGGTATTCTTTCTTCTTGAATTTCATGTAGCCTGTGAATTATATCTTGGGTATTCCGAGCTTCTGAGCTAATATCCACTATCAGTGAGTGCATACCAAGTACATTCTTTTGTGATTGGATTACCTCACTCAGGATGATATCCTCCAGATGCATCCATTTGCCTAAATTCATTGTTTTTAATAGTTGAGTAGTACTCCATTGTATAAATGTACCNCATTTTCTGTATCTATTCCTCTGTTGAGGGACATTTGGGTTCTTTCCAGCTTCTGGCTATTATAAATAAGGCTGCACTGAACATAGTGGAGCATGTGTCCTTATTACATGTTGGAGCATCTTCTGGGTATATGCCCAGGAGTGGTAAAGCTGGCTCCTCAGGTAGTATTATGTCCAATTTTCTGAGGAACCGTTAGACTGATTTCCAGAGTGGTTGTACCAGCTTGCAATTCCACCAGCAATGGAGAAGTGTTCCTTTCTCCACAACCTCACCAGCATCTACTGTCACCTGAGTTTTTGATCTTAGCCATTCTAACTGATGTGAGGTGAAATCCCAGGGTTGTTTTGATTTGCATTTCTCTGATGACTAAGGATGTTGAACATTTCTTTAGGTGCTTCTCAGCCATTAGGTATTCCTCAGTTGAGAATTCTTTGTTTAGCTCTGTACCCCAATTTTTAATAGGGTTATATGGTTCTCTGGAGTCTAACTTCTTGAGTTCTTTGTATATATTGGATATTAGCCCTCTATCAGATGTAGGATTGGTATAGATATTTTTGTAATCTGTTGGTTGCCATTTTGTCTTATTGACAGTGTCCTTTGACTTACAGAAGCTTTGCAATTTTATGAGGTTCCATTTGTCGATTCTTGATCTTGCAACACAAGCTGTTGGTATTCAGTTCAGGAATTTTTCCTCTGTGTGCATATCTTCGAGGTTCTTCCCCAGTTTCTCCTCTTTAAGTTTCAGTGTCTCTGGTTTTATGTGGAGGTCTTTGATCCACTAGGACATGAGCTTTGTACAAAAAGATAAGAATGGATCCATTTGCATTCTTTTACACGCTAACTGCCAGTTGAGCCAGCACCATTTGTTGAAAATGCTGTCTTTTTTCCACTGGATGTTTTTAGCACCTTTGTCAAAGATCAAGTGACCATAGGTGAGTGGATTCATTTCTAGGTCTTCAATTACATTCCATTGATCTACCTGCCTGTCACTGTATTACTACCTTGCAGGGGTTTTTTTGTTTTTTTGTTTTGTTTTGTTGTTTGTTTGTTTTTTTATCACAATTGCTCTGTAGTACAGCTTGAGGTCGGGGATGGTCATTCCACCAGAAGTTCTTTTATTGTTGAGAATAGTTTTTGCTATCCTAGGTTTTTTATTATTCCAGATGAATTTGCAAATAGGTCTTTCTAACACTGTGAAGAATTGAGTTGGAATTTTGATGGGGATTGCATTGAATCTGTAGATTGCTTTTCAGCAAGGTGGCCATTTTTACTGTATTAATCCTGCCAATTCATGAGCATGGGAAATNTTTCCATCTTCTGAGATGTTCTTCAATTTCTTTCTTCAGAGACTTGAAGTTCTTATCATACAGATCTTTCACTTCCTTAGTTAAAGTCACACCAAGGTATTTTATATTATTTGTGACTATTGTGAATGGTGTTGTTTCCCAAATTTCTTTCTCAGCCTGTTTATCCTTTGAGTAGAGGAAGGTCACTGATTTGTTTGAGTTAATTTTATATCCAAGTACTTTGCTGAATTTGTATATCAGGTTTAGGAGTTCTCTGGTGGAATTTTTAGGGTCTCTTAAGTATACTATCATGTCATCCACAATTGTAGTAATTTGACTTCTTCCTTTCCAATTTGTATCCTTTTGATTTCCTTTTGTTGTCTAATTGCTCTGGCTAGGAATTCAAGTACTATATTGAATAGGTAGGGAGAGAGTGGCTAGCCTTGTCTAACCCTGATTTTAGTGGGATAGCTACAAGTTTCTCTGTATTTGGCTTGATGTTAGCTACTGGTTTACTATATATTGCTTTTTCTGTCTTTCAGTATGTGCCTTGAATTCCTGATCTTTCCAAGACTTTTATCATGAAGGGGTGTTGGATTTTGTCAAATGCTTTCTCAGCATCTAATGAGATGATCAT
>NC_034590.1:89946306-89953907 GCF_900095145.1 Mus pahari | reverse complement strand
GGAGACTATTAATGACTGTTTCTATTTCTTTAGGGGATATGGGACTATTTACATCATTTATCTGTTCCTGCTTTAGCTTTGGTACCTGGTATCTGTCTAGAAAATTGTCCATTTCATCCAGATTTTCCAGTTTTGTTGAGTATAGGCTTTTGTAGTAGGATCTGAGGATTTTTTGGATTTTCTTGGTTTCTGTGGTTACGGCTCTCTTTTCATTTCTGATTTTGTTAATTAGGATACTGACTCTGTGCTTCCTAGTTAGTCTGGCGAAGGGTTTATATATTTTGTTGATTTTCTCAAAGAACCAGCTCTTGGTTTGGTTGATTCTTTGTATAGATCTTTTTGTTTCTACTTGATTGATTTCAGCCCTGAGTTTGATTATTTCCTGCCATCCATTTCTCTTGGGTGAATTTGCTTCTTTTTGTTCTAGAGCTTTCAGGTGTGCTGTCAAGCTGCTAGTGTATGCTTTCTCTAGTTTCTTTTGGGGGGCACTCAGAGCTATGAGTCTTCCTCTTAGGACTGCTTTCATTGTGTCCCATAAATTTGGGTATGTTGTGCCTTCATTTTTATTAAACTCTAAAAAGTCTTTAATCTCTTTATTTCTTCCTTGACCAAGTTATCATTGAGTACATTGTTGTTCAGCTTCCAAGTGTATGTGGGCTTTCTGTTGTTTATGTTGTTATTGAAGACCAGCCTTATACTGTGGTGATCTGATAGGATGCATGGGATTATTTCAATCTCCTTGTATCTGTTGAGGCCTGTTTTGTGACTGATTATATGGTCAATTTTGGAGGAGGTACCATGAGGTGCTGAAAAGAAGGTATATTCTTTTGTTTTAGGATAAAATGTTCTGTAGATATCTGTTAAATCCATTTTATTAATAACTTCTGTTAGTTTCACTGTGTCTTTGTTTAGTTTCTGTTTCTATGATCTGTCCATTGTTGAGAGTGGGGTGTTGAAGTCTCCCATTATTATTGTTTGCAGTGTAGTGTATGCTTTGAGCCTTAGTAAGGTATCTTTTATGCATTAGAAGCATAGATGTTCAGAATAGAGAGTTCTTTTTGGTAGATTTTTCCTTTGATGAGTATGACGTTTCCTTTTTATCTTTTTTGATAACTTTAGGTTGGAAGTTGATTTTATTCGATATTAGAATAGCTACTCCAGTTTGTTTCTTGGGGCCATTTGCTTGGAGAATTGTTTTCCAGCCTTTTACTTTGAAGTAGTGTCTGTCTCTGCCACTGAGGTGGGTTTCCTGTATGCAGCAAAATGCTGGGTCCTGTTTACGTATCCCATCTATTAGTCTAAGTCTTTTTATTGGGTAATTGAGTCCATTGATATTAAGAGATATTAAGGATAAAAGATTGTTGCTTCCGGTTACTTTTGTTGTTAGAAGTAGAATTATTATTTTTTTGTGGTTATCTTCTTTTTGTTTTGTTTAAAGAAGATTATTTTCTTGCTTTTTCTAGGGTGTAGTTTCCCTCCTTGTGTTGGATTTTTCCATTTATTACCCTTTGAAGGGCTGGATTTGTGGAGAGATATTGTTTAAATTTGGTTTTGTCATGGAATATCTTGATTTCTCCATCTATGGTTATTGAGAGTTTTACCGGGTTACCTGGGCTGGCACTTGTGTTCCCCTAAGGACTGTTTGATGTCTGCCCAGGATCTTCTGACTTTCATAGTTCCTGGCGAGAAGTCTGGTGTAATTCTGATAGGTCTGCCTTTATATGTTACTTGACCTTTTTCCCTTACTGCTTTTAATATTCTATCTTTATTTAGTGCATTTGTTGTTCTGATTATTATGTGTCNGGAGGAATTTCTTTTCTGGTCCAGTCTATTTGGAGTTCTGTAGGCTTCTTGTATGTTCATGGGCATCTCTTTCTTTAGGTTAGGGATGTTTTCTTTGTTGAAGATATTTACTGGCCCTTTAAGTTGGGAATCTTCACTCTTCTCTATTCCTATTATTCTTAGTTTGGTCTTCTAATTGAGTCATGGATTTCCTGGATGTTTTATTTAGAATCTTTTTACATTTTGCATTTTCTTCCATCTCTTGTATTCTGTTGGCGATGCTTGCATCTATGGCTCCTGATCTCTTTCCTAGGTTTTCTATCTCCAGAATTGTCTCCCTTTGTGATTTCTTTATTGTTTCTACTTCCATTTTTAGATCCTGGATGGTTTCTCTCAATCCTTCACCCATTTGGATGTGTTTTCCTGTAATTCTTTAAGGGATATTGTGTTCCTTCTTTAAGGGCTTCTACCTGTTTACCTGTGTTCTCCTGGTTTTTCTTTAAGGGGGTTATTAATGTCCTTCTTTCTTAAAATCCTCTATCAGCATCATGAGATATGATTTTAACTCCACATCTTGCTTTTCTGGTGTGTTGGGGAATCCAGGACTTGCTATGGTGGGAGAACTGGGTTCTGATGGTGCCAAGTAATCTTGGTTCCTGTTGGTAAGATTCTTGCCTTTGCCTTTTGCCATCTGGTTATCTCTGGTGTTAGATGTTCTTGCTGTCTCTGGCTGGAACTTGTTCCTCTTGTGGGTCTGTAAGCCTGTGTCAGCACTCTTGGGAGACCACCTCTCTCCTGGCGGAGCTTGTGTACAGAGGGCTCTGGAACAGCCCAAGCTCTGAGTGCAGATGGCAGAAGTCTCAGCTGCTCCACTGACTTTGCACCCTGTGTGCTTCTGGTCAGCCCCACTCCTCACAGTTATTGGAGAGAACGTGTCTGTCTCACCTCTGAGCCCAGGAGTAAAAACACTCCAGTGAGAACAGGTCCCTCCTGGCAGGACCCATGCACAGTGAGCACTACCTTCTATGTTAAGACATACATTTTGTCCCCTATATGGCTGTTGTCCTGTTCTCCTATGAATACATCATGAGCATTCGTTCACATATTTTATACATACTTTTATAAGTGCATATATTATACACATTTTTAGAGAACAAGTATATGTGTTTCTATCACGTATGTATCTTTTATCATGTTAAAAAAACCTTCTTATTTCTTTTTATTTCTAATTTGTATAGTGTAAAAAATCATTTAAAATCATTTTTCTGAACTTGTCAATAATTTTTTCTTACTTTCTAATTTTACTAATGAGCTGATTTGATTTTAGATTATTACAGTCTTTATGTTTCCGGAATATACCTGGCCATGTCATGAATCTGTGCTTCTAACACTTTTGTTAAGATGTAAAAGTGCTTTTTATTCACCTGATTTAGTTATCATCTCTGAGACTTATCCAGTTGTGGGTTAGAGATAATTTATAGTTTAATAAGCCCTATGCATCAGTCTGATGCATGCTGCAAGATGAACATACCTGTCATACAGCCTTACTGGGATGTGTGTTCTATGGATTGGTGACCCAGTATCACCTGGGAGCTTTTACAATACCCAGAGCCAAATTGGGACAAATGGACAGACTGGGGAGGGAGTGTACCCATGACATAGGAGTTACTCAAAGGAAAAATTTCAATACTAATCAGTGCATTAAAATCACAATAAATTCACAAAATTCACATTTTATGTTGACCTCTGATTCTTATAGATATCAGTCAGCATATATTGATTTCCTTGATCCACTGTTATGATGTGAGTATGAAATGTCCTCCACAGGTTTGGTCTTCAGGGGGTAGCCCTATTTGGGAACCAAGAGATAAGACTGAGTGGGCAGAAGTAGGTCCCTGGGGGTATCTTGTCCCTGGCCCCCTTTGTTGTCTCTGTGTTTCCTTACATCCTGGGTTGAAAATCTCCTCAGCCATATACTCCTGTTGCCAGGGTACTCTGCCGAAGAACATGACTCAAGTTGGTCCATCAGGGGGTTTGGCCATAGTGATGATAAAGCCCATATTTCTAGTAGTGGAGGTATGTACTTTTCAGTTTAAGAATTATCTCTAACTCACAACTGGATAATGTTGTGAGATTTGAAACCAGTCCTAAATGTGATGTCTTCATGAAATCCCTCCCCTAAGGTCTCGGGGAGTATAGGGGTTTGAATAGGAATGGGCCCCATCCTCTCATGTCTTTGAATGCTTAGTGATCATGGAGTGGCCCTACTTCAGAAAAATTAAAAGGTGTGCCCTCGTCGGGGTAAGTGTAGACCTGTTGGAGGAAATTTGTCACTAGGGGTGGGCTTTCAGGTTTCAAAAGCCCAAGCCAGTTGCAGTGTCTCTGTCTTCCTGCTACCTTCACATCCAGATTATAACTCTCAGCTGTTTCACCAGTCCGCCATGTCTGCCTGCGTGACACCATGCTTCCCACCATGATGACAATGAACTAAACCTCTGAACTGTAAGCCAGCCCCAGTTAAATGCTTTCCTTTGTAAGAGTTGCTGTGGTAATGGTATCTCTACATAGTAATAGAACACTAAGACAGGAGGTTGTGTGGAAGAGGAGCTAGGAAGCTTGCCAGAGACAGAGGGGATGGAAGATACCAAGGAAACAAGATCTCCTAGACTCAACAGGATGGACACATATGAACTCATGGGGGCTGATCTCATGCCCAGGGCTCACACAGTTCTAAGTCAGGCAGCATGCCAGCACTGAGAGCAGGAAGTGGGTATTATCTCTTATCCCTAACCAAGAAGCCATCTCCAACTGATATCTACTTGAAAAGGAAAATTAATTTTCTTCGGTGGAGTCTCACTAGGTATATACACCATACTTAAGGTTGGGCCCCATGCCCTGCAATAGAAGGCCAACACAAAATGAACCCAATGATATTTTTGTACATTTTTTTGTCTCATATTGCTTTGTTTTGGCCTATTTT
The DNA here is from genome assembly GCF_900095145.1 of Mus pahari. Lineage (NCBI taxonomy): Eukaryota > Metazoa > Chordata > Mammalia > Rodentia > Muridae > Mus > Mus pahari. The sequence goes on along the minus strand of NC_034590.1, from coordinate 89,949,145 downwards.
GTCTTACTGGCTTTTTGTTTGTATAATATAGTTACTAATTTTGTGATTATGTGTGTATGTTGTGTTTTATGTCTGTATTTGTGGGTTTTTTAATTCTGGTTTGTTTGTGTGGCTGTTTGTTTTTCTAAAGAGAGCGAAAAAGAAAGGGCATGGAGTTGGGTAGGTGGGGAAGATCTGGGAGGAGTTGGGAAAGACAATGATCAGAATGTCAACATATTGTCTGGAAATTTTTTCCAATAAAAAATAAAAATAAAATTTAAAAGTGGGTTGTCTCTAGCCACCAAACCCAGACACTATTGCATATGCCAGCAAGATTTTTGCTGACAGGACCCTAATATAGCTGTCTCTGGTGAGGCTATGCCAGTGCCTGGCAAATATAGAAGTGGATGCTCACAGTCATCTATTGGATGGAACACAAGGCCCCCCAATGGAGGAGCTAGAGAAAGTACCCAAGGAGGTGAAGGGGTCTGCAACTGTATAGGAGGAACAACAATATGAACTAACCAGTACCCCCAGAGCTTGTGTCTAGTCGGCCATCACTGGGAGGAAAGGCCCTAGGTCTTGGGAAGATTATATGCCGCAGTACAGGAGAATGCCAGGAAGAGGGAGTAGGTGGGGAGGGGAGCAGGGTGGGGAGGGTGAGGGTACAGGGGACTTTCAGGATAGCATTTGAAATGTAAATGAAGAAAATATCAAATAAAAATTTGTTTTTGAAAAAAAAGTGAGTTGTCTCTGAGACCTGTATTCTGCTACTTACCTTATAAAATATCCTGTAGATACCAAAGAGAACATATCGATATATGAAGGTCATTAGATTCCATGAAGTAGTCTCCAGAAGGATAATGAGGATAAAGTATGTCAGTCCTGTGGCGGCCATGGCAGTCACATGCCTTCCGATTGCTTTTTGATCCATACTGTATATAGGAATGTCAATAACTGATGAGAGGAACAACAGAAGGATGTTAACAGAATGGGATGTCAGCCAGGCGTGTGGGAAGGGTCCCTGTCTTCGCCCCCTGCCCCCCGCAGATAGATCAACTGTTACCTATGTGTTACACACACACACACACACACACACACACACCCCAGTCATTTGTGTGCTCTGTGGGTTCGAAGGAAAATCCATGTTGATAGACTAAGAGAAATGCACTTCGGTGGAATGTGTCTCAATCCTCTTTCTAAGAGGTGGCATATCAGACCACAGAAGCAACACCATCACAGCAAAGAGATTGTGCAGAGCCAATACCCAGTGCCCTTATCAATGCTAAGGAAGCTTTTGTCATAAATCTGAACCCTTTCTCAGTTATTGGGGACCATGGCATGAAAAGTGAAGGTAGGGCCATACATGGAGTCAAATAAAAAGAAAGTAACCAGGGGAAAACAGAACCCAGAGAATCATCTTATTGAAAGAGAAATCTATCTGCTTAGCTGTACACTACCAGCCAACATGAGCTATCAGCTTAGCTGCTTTCCCTCACCCCAACAGAGGGGGGAAGTGCTTACCTGGATTGATTTCCAAAAGGGCTACCTTTCGGGTATATCACTACTCCATCTCCTCCCATGTGGCTTAAGCACCACCTTCAGTTCCTACCCCAGGAGGAATCTATTACAGTATGAAAAAAAATCCCTTGGTCCAGTCAGATCAGTGGTGTTTTATGCTAATTATATTCTATATCAAGTGATCAAGATACAGGAACAAGCCAGTGGATACACTTAAATTCAGAACACAGACAGTAACCAAGACACCTAAAGAACAGGAAGGGAAGGCCTTACTTACCAGCTGAGAGACATTACTTGCTGGCCCCACCAGAATTATAGGCTACTATACACTATGAAAACATGTCACTCTGAGAGAGCATTTATTGGTTCTTTAAAAGGTGGTGGTCTCAGAAAATGTGCAAAGGGTTTACAAATATTTACACAAGGGTTACAAGATCCCCAAACTGAGACTTCTAATAATGGGCATAAGGATGAATATTGGTAAGAGAGTGATGATAAGAGCGCTTTCTGCTCTTGCAGAAGACCGAGGATCAGTTCCTAGCTCCCACGTGGAATCTCACAATCATCTATAACTAAATAGATTTTAACAGCAAGCTTGACCAAACTAAAGAAAGAATCAGTAACCTCAGACAGAATATTTGAAGCCTCCTAGTCAAAGGAACAAATTTAAAAGGGAAGAAAAAGAGAGAAGACTGACTGGAGGAGGAACAAATTTAAAAGGTAAGAAAAAGAGAGAAGACTGACTGGAGGGGTCTCATCATCAAGAGATAATACTTATATGTGTTAAATTTTAAAGAAGGTAAAGGGGGAGAAAAGGAACTCGGAACCGTACCTAAAGAACGTGTGTGAAGATTCCCATGACCTAGGAAAGTAGCCAACATGGGGGTAACTAATCAAATGCAGACCAGGAGCTTACCAAAGTACCTGATGATAAAACTATCAAACACAAAGACAGAAAAAAGTATGAGCAGCAAGAAATAACTACATCTGCAGGCCAGAGAGTTGGCTCGGTGGTAAGGAACACTGACTGCTCTCCCACTGGACCAGAGTTTAGTTTTCTGGATCCACATTGGGTGGTTCACAAGCACTTGTGACTCCAGCTCCATGGGGATCTGTGGCCCTCTTCTGACCACCATGGGCACTTGCACTCATGTGTACATACATGTCCAGATACCTAAAAATAAAATGAAATCTTAAAAAGACATCATATATGAGATCTTTTTTTTTTCAAGATCCTCAATATAACTATGATTGATTTTATATATTTGTGGCCAGGTTTAATATTCTTTATCGGTGGTGATTTTTTTCTTTTTTTTTTATTATTATTTTCTTTATTTAC
>NC_034590.1:89940265-89946295 GCF_900095145.1 Mus pahari | reverse complement strand
GGGCGGGGAAAGGTGCCGGGTGCCGGATCAGCCTGGGGACTGCTGCCAGGCGAACACCCCTCCTTCCATATATGAGATCTTAACAGAAAACCCAGCAGACTTCTCACCAGTCACAAATAAACCTACCCACAGATAACAGTACCAGCAAGTCTCCTTTAGAAATAGAGAGACAGGAAAAAAAAAAACACATTCTAAGACACATTAAGCTGAATTCATGACCATCTGACCTGTGTTATAGTACTGGAGGAAAGGGTCTTTAAGTGGACATCCAAGAGCTTCCATGTGTCATAATAGACACAAAACATCTAGTAACATAAAAGCTGCAAGTAAAACTAAGCATCCAAGCAAAATTTAAAAAAAACTACAATGCCCCAATCATGGGAGGATAGAAACATTTATTTTTAAATAGGTGGGTTGAAACACAAGTGAAAAATAGGCATGCAACAGTAACAGAGCATTGGAACATTGCATGGAAGAGCCAGAATGAGCCAGCCATCCAGACCACAAAATGGGCCACACGGGGAGCAGGGAGTAGGGGAACACAGTTAAAATATAAAATTTTCTCTTTCTTTTTTTTTTTTGTTCACTGTGATCAACATTACTAATCATGAGAGATATGCAGCTCGAAACCACAACAGTCCCACCTCATTCTTCCTGATCAAAAAGGGTGAAAATAACACAGGGCTCGGGAGGATGTGGAGGGAAAGGAAGGGTCACTATTGGTTGGATGTAAATTAACAAAGAAAATGAAAACATGCATGGAAGGTCCTCAAAACATTTGGTGCAAAATTGCCACAACTCAGGAACAGCAGTCCCATGTTCATATCCAAAGGAAAATGAATCAAAGAGACATCTGTGTTTCTATTTACTGCAACACTCCTCACAGAAAACAGTAAAGGAAAAATATATTGTCTGTCACTGGAGGAACAGGAAAAGCCTGGCGCCTATGACATACAAACGGGGGTACTACCCATCCATAGAAAAGGGTAGACCCCTGTCACTTGTGATAACCTGAATGGAGCTAGGGGACATTAAATAATATAAATCAGATGCAGAAAGACAGATATTGCATGTGGAATCTAAAGTAAGGTGGACCCCATGGAGTTGAGGCTAGAATAGTGGTTCCTAAAGATAATTGATGTTTTTAAAATAATTTGTCCCTTCCACATTTGTGAAGAGATTTTTTGTCAACACCCTCTTATTTTTGATGTCAATAGAGTTATAGTAATTATTACTTTTTAAAATTACAAATGATGGTAACCTTTACCTTTTCTATTTTAACTGTAGAGTATAACGTTGTACAAATTATATTGTTTTCTGTGAAGAGCTACCCTTTTTTTCAGTTGCTTTCTTTTTATATATTTATTCCATTATACTTTTGTTTTAATATTTTTCTAGTTTTTAGGTATAGAAACCATGTTATTCCATGTACACATATGTGTATATACAGACTTATGTGGGCTGTATATAAAAGTTTACTGGATATGCATGTGACTTGTTAATATAATGAGTTACCTATGAGACAGAAATCCTAAGCATGTTTTGGTTGCATCATATGAGTTTTGATGTCTTGATTTTATATTCATTTACTTTAAAATATGTTGTAGTTCCCCTCTGGTCTGTTTTCAGCCAAGGTGTTATTTTGTACTAAATTTTGATGTATCGTTTCCTACGATTTGAAGATGGTCCAAGTTATCTGTCATTAAGTAAGCATACATGCACATGTACACACTCCCAGTAGCTTTCACATGCATTAAAGAGAATTGTTCTGTGCTCTGTGGTCTGCATTGCTGAGCACTCTGTGCTTAAACATGAAAAACATATATTCTGCTGCTATTGGATTACTTTATAGGAAAAGATCCACTTGTACATCTGGTGGCTAGACGTGCTCGAATCCTGTGTGTCTCTACTGATCCCAGGACTTCTTGTTCTATTAATTCTTTTCAAAGAAGAGCACGAAGCTCAAGACATCACTGTGAACTTATTTTTCCATTGCTTCTCTCAGATTTGACTGTAAATTCCTTAGCTGTTCTGAATTGACGAATGATGCTGCAAACCCAATGTGCTTCCACTCTCATTTATTCTGTAAGTTATATGTTGTAGTTGTTGGGCAAGCCATGTGTATGGTGGGCGTGCAGCCTCCTTAGATGTCTGGGGTTGGGGTATTTATCCTACCTCTTCTATCCTTGCATCCTTTCTCACACCACTGAAATAATTCTTTCCAACCTTTAATTAATTACCCATCCACAAATACTTAAGTGTCTATCATGTACCCAACCCCATATTAGACAAGAAGTAATGTAACATTAATTTCATATCTCCCCTTCAAATACCAGTGTGTAGAAGCAGGCTGACAGAAATGAGAATCCAATGTAGAATGAAACTGACTCCCCCTTGTGGGGACCCTTCTCACTAGAGGGAGCACATACAAGTTTGAATCTCAGCTAAGATTGTGTTTTGTGACACAGTGTAGGCTTCTTTCTCAAGAAGAGGGCAGTGAGCAATAACTTGAGTTTTACAGATACACAGGGATGCCAAAAGTCATCCACAGATACACGGGGATGCCAAAAGTCATTCACGCAGACTAGTGTTTCTGCCTCTGATGGGTCTTGGAGAACCTCAGATACTTACTTTGACTTTTGCAACTTGGAATGGTATTAAGATATCCCAAAGAAGAACATAATTTCCTTATCTCCTGGATGTTATAGTATTTGTAGATACTCATCCCAAAGTTATAAATGGGTAACAGCAGCATGGAGTTAAGTATGAGATTCTTAGTACTGGTTTTAATATCTGTGATTTAAGAGATAACAATAACATGCTTTATATCAAATAAACACTGTGGAGAACACCTCATGTTGACTAAGTTAAACTAAGAAAATTACAAGGCATAGTATTAGTCTCAAGGAATTATAATTTCTTGCCACAAGCTAGTCTACCCTTGATGACCCAGAACACAATTTATTTCAATGATTACAGCTTTAGGAAAGTCTTTAGGAAAAGTTGATGTGTACATAATCTGTCATCTGAAAGCAAAAGAAGAACAATATTCCTTATTTCCTGTACTTCCTGTATTGTGTGCCTCATGAAGGAAGCAACATTTCATCAGGCATGGTGGTTTGTACTTGTAATCCTAGACCTTGAGTGCTAAGGCAGGAAGATCAGGAGTTTGAGAGCAGTTTGAGCTATATAGTGAAAGTTTTAGGCCAACATGCATCACAACACTATGTCTCAAAAACTACTTAACTAATTAAGGGAAATTTAGACTATGACTCAATGGATAAGAAGTGACTGATTAATTGAAAGGAAATATATCTTTAAAGCAACAAATTTAAAGCTGAGATTTCTCTAAAGTAACAGAGTACAACAGCTAGTAAGTGCATGAACAAGGGCATAGGAAACACAGCAAAGGGCTAGTGTTCTGAAGTCACACTCTTGGACTTGCAAAACAAGTTCATACAAGGGTATAAAAATAAAGTTAATTCTGGGCAAAATACATATTAATTACACAAAATAATTTTTTATTGTGGCATTTTATTCTGATGCATTATAATAACCATCTATAACATATAAATTTATCTTTACATATTTATACAAACAAATGTGGCCACCCATTAGGAGAGCAAATAGCAGAGGATGAGAGAAGTCCTTCTGAAATTCACTGCTTTTTCAGTTGTTGACATCATGACAAGCCTATTATAATGAAGCCCATAATTGCAGTTAGTACATATAGACTTGAAGCCAAAAATAAGTTGGGACATTGACTGCTTACTTTGGGAGATGCCAAAGTTTACAGGATAATGTTAAAGGTTACTCACTTGGCATCTATCACAGTGCATGTAAACATCATTTTCTAAGGAGTAAAGTGACTCCCTGGGAGTCATTCCACTTCCTAATCTTCAGGGATGCTGAACATCCCCTCATGTCGTTGATGCTTACCTTCCCTGGAAAATGTCTCTTTAAGGCCTTTCACACATTTTACTGGAGGATATCTGTCTTTTTCATTGCTGTGGGTAAGAAGTCATTGTTTTTTTTTTAATAAACTAGATTATAATGGGTCATTATCAAATGTGTACATTGGAGATATTTGCTCTGATATGGTTTGCTGTCCTTTTTACTTACGCCATTTGGTGCACAAAGTGTTTCATTTGGTGAGAGTCAGTTCACATTATTTTTCATAGCTTGTCCTTTGGGTGTCATGCTGTCATGTTTAAGAATACGTGGCCAACTTCAGAGATATCTTGTCCTGATTGTTTCCACTAGCTTTACATTTCAGCTCTGTCATGTAGACCACTGAGCTCACTTCTGTCCATTGTGTAATGCAAGGCTCAATTTCACTCTTCTGGATGTAGATAATCACTTTTCTTGATACAATTTATCAAAGACTCTCTATTCCTAGATGGGTGATCTTGGAGTCTTGTTGAAAATCAAGAGACCCTGTAAGTGAGGGGGCTTTATATCTGGGCTTTTAAATGGATTCATTACATTATCTATGCACATTATATACTTTTATCGTCACACTGTTGCCATACTATTTTAAGTGCTGTATATACACAGTAAGTTTTGACATCAGAACCTATGAGAGGTCCACCTTCATTCCAAATGAGTCTGAAGTATGTTTTTCTCATGTCTGTGAAAATCAATACAGTCAGAATCTTTCTAAGGCTCCTGCTAGGTGTGTCTGTCAGTTTGCATAGGATCTTAGCACTGTTGGGTCATGGGATCTATAAACTGGGCATCTTTTGATTCTCTGTTCTCAATGCTGTTTCATGATTTTTAGTGCACAAGTCTTTTGCCTCCTTAAAGTTTTCTGAAATATATTCTTTAGATCCTATAATAAATTAAATTTCTTTGAGCCCATTTTAGGTTGTTTGTGAGATATGTAGAGAAATTAGCTGGTGCATTAGTCTTTTAGCCTGAAATTGTACTGAGCTTTCTCTTTAGCTATAGTTAGCTTTCTTGTGGGATCTACGTGGTTTTTCTCCATATATGGTCATATTTTATTAATTATACAAAACAATATGTTTCAGGATATTTTATGCATATATTTAATGTACTTTGGTCACACATATACTTCCCTCTCCCCACTCCCACTGATCCCCTTACTCTTCCAATATGTTTCCCAATCACTTCCATATCTTTAAAAGGTCTATTAATGTATCCTGTGTATAATGTAAATCACATCATATACATGAATACTTTTGGATGCTTTAATTTCCCTGTTTGGGGTTTTGTTGTTGTTCCTGGCCTGAGGCAGTCTGTTCTGTATTTTAGCTGTCATCTTCCACACATTGAAGAGTCATTTCATCAGCTACAGTCCTTCTGAGCCATACACTGTTTCTTATACCACCCGAATTGTGAGCAAGGTGAACCAAAGACTGTTCTCTGAGCAACCCCTAGTCAGAGCAGAACAGACCAACACACAAATGTGTGAAGAAAGCCTGATTCAATTCTATTACTGTCAAAGATCAGGGTTCCATACTGGTAGCATGAACTCCAAGATTTCAAGACAGCCACTAAGCTGGCAAGGGGTGAGGCAAGACATATAACCATGCTGCTAGTCTTTCTGGTTGTCTTATATTGCTTCTATATTGATCCAATAATTACTGATTTCCATAAACATTTGATACTTCCTTAAGCCCAGGTAGAGTCTGTTCTGATAGCTTCTATTTCATTTTCTTGAAGATTCTATAAGGAGGAGATGGGTATTTGGTGCTAGATATGTAGCTATTTTTCTAATAAATAAACTTCTGAGCTAAAATTTTCCTATACTTTTTATTACCTCCATTTTATGGTAGTTTTCAAAGCATAAAAAGGTAAATACAGTTTCTAACAAATCCTCCTATGGAATCATTTAGATAGTCCTATGACTCTTTTTTCTCATTTTTAATTCTTTGAAAGTTCTGTACAGTGTATTTTATCATATTCACACCCCTATCTCTCCCAGATCCATCTCCCCTTTCCTACTCATTCAAATATGTGCTCATTTGTTTTCTCTCCTCTCCTCTCCTCTCCTCTCCTCTCCTCTCC
>NC_034590.1:89921642-89939989 GCF_900095145.1 Mus pahari | reverse complement strand
CTCTCTCTCTCTCTCTCTCTCTCTCTCTCTCTCTCTCTCTCTCTCTCTTTTTCTCATTTTAACCCTTTAAGCAGTTTGCACTGCCTATATACTCTTAGTTGTTGGCTTTCACTAGAAGACAGTCAATCTACTAGGGGCCACACCCTTAAAGAAAACTTACTCTCTCTTTCCCAGTAGCTATCAACTACCAATAGAGTTTTATCTGGCTTGAGTTTGCCCAGCTCTTGTACAAGCTGTTTCAACTGCTGTGCAACTGCCTCATGTGTTCAGAAAACAATTTTCTTTTAGTCAACCATGGCCTCTGGCTCTTAAAGTCTTTCTCCCTGCTCTTCTGGCATGATCCCTGAGCCTTGGAGAAGGAAGTGAATTACAGATATATTGTATCTCATTTGAACTAAACATTATGAAGTCATTCTCTGTACTTTAATTGGTTCTTTTATTCTTATGTGGAACTTCCAAAAATCTCTAAAGATTCATAATAAGAGATGGTACATGTGCATCCAGGTGATAAATTTATGATGACTGAAGAATATTTTGTATTTTTGCTGCTTTTCCAATTATGTAGATGTTTCTTTTCTCTAAAGCTACTGTTTAGCACACCTGTAAAGTTCAAATGATAAGCAGCAATGATTTTCCTAATAAAGAAGAATAAAAGCCATCTCAAATCAGTCTGTCTTGAATTGCTTCTTGAACCCCTGACATGTTTTATAGGATATGTAACTGCTGGGGACCAGCAGGAAATTGGTGGGTCCCAAGCATTGAGGGAGGAATAGTCAGGTGATCTTGAAGTTCTGATTGACTAGCAATCAGACTGCTTCTTTATTTTTACAGGTTTTTAAAACACAAAGACAGACTAATGATTTTCCAAGAAGTACAGATTATATCATTTTGTCTCCAGAGATGTATTTGATGTTTCATTACAAATGTCTAGGTATTACAAATTTAGTCACAATTAGAAAATACAAATAGGACAGATTTTATTTTTTATTATCAGCTCTATAACTTCATTTCAAAGGATCTAAAGAATGTCTCTGCCAACACAAACAAGTTTATTATATGACAGTCTGCTTTTAGGCTGGCAGAATTTGCAGTTTTATAGTGCTCCAGATAAACAGAAATATCTGAACCCATCTTTTTAAGAATAGTAAATATTGATACCTATCTCTTCTTACTTATATCCTTTCATTATCTATGTTATTTAGTAGGAAAAGGTTATGTTAATCAATCTATCTTATTTGTTGAGTTCTATTCCTCCAGGGGCATATCCTGTAATACCCCCACCCCTATCTTTAAACTACGTTTTCAGAGAGCTCTAAGTGTATTGTAAAAAGAGACTTAGAATCTGTTACTAATTCTCCTGGGCAGACAGAATTTGTCAGTTCTGTTTACCCTGTACCAGTTATACTGTTTGAGTTTACTTAGGGGAGGATACCCTAAGAAGATTCCTGAAATCAAGGCCCCATAAAGACATTTCTAGCATCCTAGCTTATCTGTGCTCATCATGATCTCCAGGGCATAAGGGTCACTTCCAAATAGGCCCAGATAAAGTTGTTTCCCTAAAAGCAGAAGGGAAGTCAGTTTAAGACTTTCCTTAAAAGACTCAGATATAATTTTCTCAGGAAAGGACATAAAACGAATCATAATGAAGAAAGTCCCGAGAATGCAACATGCAGAGACCAAACCCTAAAAGTGAGAGACAGAATGATAGCAATCATGGTGATGGCGCGTTCTGCTCAGCTTGGCTGGAACTGTGTCAAACAGCTGTGCTGGTCATGACTTTCACTCTTTCCAGGGGGTATGGCTGTGCTACATAACAAGTAGTCATGTTTATTTGGGACTCTTAGGTACTCTACGTGGTTTTTCAAATTGATACAAATTGCACATTAAAGGAAATACCGGAAATAGGAAATGGGAAATAAAATAGAGGCTAATAGATAGCAATGTGATTCCTTTGGAAAATGAGACTGAAGAATAACTTCTACAAATCAGAGAACAATTTTCTTCATCTGGCTTTATTAGTACCCCTTGAAAATTACATAATGTTAAACTAGTCTCATGGTAAGACAAAACTTGATGGCAGAGAGTCTGTTAGAAGCTGCCTCCTCCTGGTCTCTGCAGCTCACATTGCTGAATAACTTAAAACCATGTTGACAGTGTGCTTTGGTGAAAGAGTAGCAACAGTCCTTAGTCTCAAGTGTTCCTATTTGTATCTGTCACTGCTCTGGTCAGTTCTTGGTTGCCACGATCTTAAGAGGAAGCCCAAGAAAACAAGGTATTTTTCTCCCATTTTTTATTGATTATTTTATTTATTTACATTTCAAATGTTATCCTCCTTCTCAGTTTCTCCTCCACAAACCACCCTCCCTTCCCTCCTCCCCTGCCTCTATGGGGTTGCTCCCCTACCCACCCACTCACTCCTGCCTCAGCACTCTAACACTCCCCTACCCTGGGAGCCTCCACAGGGCCAAGGGCCCCCTTTCCCAGTGAATGTCCAACAAGGTAATACTCTTTTACATATCCAGCAGGAGCTATATATCCCCCACCTCATGTGTATGCTTTGGTTGGTGGTTTAGTCCCTGGGAGCTCGAGGTGTGTGTGTGTGTGTGTGTGTGTGTGTTTGATATTGTTGTTCTTCCTATGGGGTTGCAAACTCCTTCAGCTCCTTCGGTCCTTGCCCTAACTTCTCCATTGGGATCCCCATGCTCAGTTTGATGTTTGGCTGCATGCATCCACATCTGTATTGATCAGCTCTGGCAGAGCCTCTCAGGGGACAGCTTCACCAGGCTCCTGTCAGCAAGTGCTTCTTGGTAGAAAACAAGGTCTTAAGAGAATGGTTGGTTTAGTGATATTAGTGGCTCAGTGTTCTTCATTGCACTCAATATAATGTTACAATATTAAAGGCACTCAATAAAGTTTGTCAAGTAATGCTTTCCCCTAAAAGTCATCATTCTTTATTTACAGGAAGATCCTGAAAGGAAGAAACTTTGTAAATCTCTTACCTGGTATGATTTGTACCACGGCATCCACAATTATACTCATAAACCCTAAACAGTGGTTGAAGACAAAGATCTTGATGTAGGCATTGGTGCTATTGTTGTACAAGAAGCTTAGCAGGTAGATGAAGGGGATAATAGACCAGCCAAACAACATGAGGATGAGCATTGTGTCCAGGAAGTGGTATTTCTCCAACAATATATCCACATCAGTGTATAGGAACACTATCTGAAAGGGGCATGGAAACACAAAGCAAATGGCGTGTATTAGCTACTTTCTATGTTGCCATGATTCATGTCACTGGCTTCTTGCAGAAACTTTAGGTAGAGGTGCCTTGTCTCTTGGCCGATGAAGAGGCAAGGGACTGCTGGAAGTAAGGGCTGAGCTGATAATGTTAACAATTTGCCCTAAACGACCCATTTCTGCTAACTAGACCCCACTGCCTAAAGATTCCTTAGCCCCCAAATAGCTATACCAACAAATGAACTGCGTGTCTTTGTGTGGTGGTTCAGGTTCTGACCACACAGTATGAAATACCTTTCCTGAAAGCCAGAAAATTTAGTGAAAGAAAGAAAAGGTCCCTTTGGTGCAACTGACTCTTCACCAGCCAAATCATTCTGTTGATGTGCGACTTCCTGACCATCGACCGTTGCCACTACACTTGCCTTCCTGCTCTCACCCTGACTTAGAACATTTTCATTCCATTCTCCATGGAATCAAATTATCACATTGTATTCTTTCTCCCAATTCAATCTCTGCGTTTTTACAAGTCAGTTCACTTTATGGAAGAATTTCCTTTTTTCTAAGGGATCTACCATTCACCATTATTAAAATAGTGCTGCAGTTATGTTGGTTAAGTTAACTATGTTAGTTTAAATTTTCTTATCATTATCAGGTTCTACAAATAAACCAATGTTAAGCTTGCTTGAAAAGTTAGTTTAGGATAATGTTCACCAGTCTCTTGCAGATATTGGTTTATAATTGATAGCACTTCCTGCGCCCCCTCCCCCCCAGCCCTCAGCATTTGATGGATTATGTAAATAAGGCAATTCATCTTGGAGTTTTTCCCTTTTAAAAAAGTTTCAATTACAGATCCCAATTAGAGAATTAGAAGGAATGCCAGCAGATCAAATGGGCAAAACCTGGGAGAAAGATGTAAAACTAGAAAACTCCAAGAGTATAAGGAATGGAGGATTTATTTGTTTGTTCATTCATTTGTTTGTTTAAATCCTCAAATCTCAGAATTAGTAAGACTATATTTTCTACTTTAGCATTTGGGGTTTTGCTAGATTTTTAAACATTTTAATTCCTATGAATATGGTAGGTTATTTAAATAACTTTAAATAACTACTTCCTAGTCAACTAAAGGGTGAAAAAATAACCTGAGATTTAAATCCTTAAAAATGTCTTTATGAAATAGTCTTGATGAAGAATTGGTGGGAACATAGAGAACCTGAGGGGCAGTTTTTCAATACACTTGCTGGGGAATGAAGAAAAGGGCAGCCCTTGCCAAGACTGAGGACCACAGAGGCCGTAAAACAGTCTCTGTAAGCTAAATTTCTGACTGGATGAGGGAGACTGCCCTACATGTTAGCAGCTACCAGACGAATGGCTTAAGACTCTGAAGGACAAAATGTCATGAAGAGTCTGTGATAATTCCATTTCATTCTGTGACTCAATAGAGAATTAGGAAGAATGCCAACAGATCAAATGGCCAACACGTGGGAGAACGATGTAAAAACAGAAACATATACCCACTCAAAGTGATCCAGATAAAAAATTTTTCCACAACAAACTTGCATACACACTTGAAATGGACATAGCTACTTAGATAATAAATATGGTTTCAAAAGGAAAGGGAGGAAGCTACTATAAAGAATGATATTTTGTTAGATATTTCAGAAATGGCTAGATGAGAGGAGTTAGAATGGACCCAACACAAACAACTGATAAAGAAGGGACAGGTGTGTCGACCACACTTAGTTGACATTGCACACTCTATTCACTTTCCAGAATAACATGCTCTCCCCCTGAGCAGGCACAGCTATGACGTGTCAATTTACACAGGTAATAATAAAGACAGAGAGCATCTGCTGACAGACAAAGGGTTTCAAAATAATGTACATTTCAAAAAACAACTAGAATTTTTATACCCAAAGAACAGACATGTGAACCTGAGCTAGTGAGGAGACACAGCATAAAACAAGGTTCATAAAATAGAGGAGCTGCCAACAGATCCACGCATCAGATCCAAGTGAAAACTGACTGAATGTCCAGTGGTAATCTCTTATGAAAAGTAAGTGTGTAGCCAATAACCTTAAGCAGGAGGGTCATAATCTTGGTCTGCTCCATGGGGACATGGATCAGAGTGAAAGAAACAAGGTTATTTCAGATTTTAAGAAAAAGGACATCCCCGTCCTGGTGGCCACTGACGTTGCAGCCCGTGGTCTGGATATTCCTTCAATTAAGACAGTCATTAACTATGATGTAGCACGAGACATTGATACCCATACTCATAGGATTGGCCGAACAGGAAGAGCTGGTGAGAAGGGTGTAGCCTATACCTTACTGACTCCAAAGGACAGCAATTTTGCTGGTGACCTTGTACGGAACCTGGAAGGAGCCAACCAACATGTTTCTAAAGAACTCTTAGATCTCACAATGCAGAATGCCTGGTTTCGGAAATCTCGCTTCAAAGGAGGGAAAGGCAAAAAGCTGAACATTGGTGGAGGAGGCTTGGGCTATAGAGAGCGGCCTGGGCTAGGCTCTGAGAATTCGGACCGAGGAAATAACAACAATGTAATGAGCAATTATGAAGCCTACAAACCCTCTACAGGAGCCATGGGAGATAGGCTCACAGCAATGAAAGCAGCTTTTCAGTCCCAGTACAAGAGTCACTTTGTTGCAGCCAGTTTAAGTAATCAGAAGGCCGGAACCTCTTCTGCAGGGGCAAGTGGATGGACTAGTGCAGGAAGCTTAAATTCTGTTCCAACTAATTCCGCACAGCAGGGCCATAATAGTCCTGACAACCCCATCACCAGTTCTACCAAGAACATCCCAGGCTTCAACAACTCTGGGAATATCAGTAGTGCCCCAGTGACCTACCCTTCTATTGGAGCCCAAGGAGTCAACAACACAGCTTCAGGGAATAACAGCCGTGAAGGGATTGGGGGTGGCAATGGGAAGAGAGAGAGATATACTGAGAACCGGGGTGGTGGNCGTCATAGCCATGGAGATGGTGGCAATCGGCATGGAGATGGTGGGCGCCATGGAGATGGATACCGTTATCCAGAAAGTGGTAGCCGTCATACTGATGGCCACCGACATGGAGAGACCAGGCACGGAGGAAGTGCTGGCAGACACGGAGAGAGCCGGGGTGCAAATGATGGCAGGAATGGAGAAAGCAGGAAAGAAGGTTTTAATNGTGAAAACAAGATGGACCCCAAGGTGGATAGCAGCAGGATGGACAAAGTGGACAGCAAGACAGATAAGACACCTGATGGCTTTGCTGTTCCAGAGCCACCCAAACGCAAGAAAAGCCGGTGGGATAGTTAGAGGGTATGTGAAATCAGCGTTGTCAGTTGTCTTTAATTTTATTTTTAGGAAGAGTTTGGTAATGAGGTGTCTCAGGGCTGGGTTGGGGTCCAAGATATACAAATCCCCTGCCCTTGGTGGAGAACTGGAGAGTGAATTATACCTTCATCTGGTGTTCATTCAGAGGTTTCCTTGGGAACCTGAGTTGGCCCTGGAAAGCAGAGAGCTGGGAAGCTTGTGTTGCTGTGGGTGAGTTTTAAGGAGGGTAAGTAGAGTACTTAGGGAGAAAGGGNCTTTTAGGGCACAAAAACTCACCCTGGGTTTATAATAGCTTATATTTTTTACTAAAATGTCACCTTATAAACATCTATAAATTGGACTTTTTTTCCTAGCTGTGGCCAGGCAGTCCCAACTTCTGCTCTGTTAGGGATGCTTGGGAAGCAATGGTGCTTTCAGATGTTTGCAGGGAAGGTGCCTGAGCTCTCAGGCTCCCCAGACTGTTTCCAGCCCTGAGACATGTAGGAAAGACAGCCTTCCAGACACAGGCTTGAAAGCCACTGGGACTGAAAGAATGATCATCTTTGAAGGATTCCAGGATGATCCAGGCCTGGAGTACTGCTAAATTTACCATTTAAAACCAACCCCAACAGTAGCATTCAAAGTGTCTATTTGTTTTGTTTTGTTTTTTTAAACTTGCCCTAATAGTAGAAAAAGTCTTCTGCTGAAATGATTTTGATTTTTGTTCTATCTTGTTTATAAAAGAAAAAGAAATATACAAACTTTGAATTTTGTGATTTTTGTGAAGGTTTCTTTAAGAAGTGCATTCCCTCTCTGCTTGCTCGATAATAAATGTCTTACTACTGGGACCTGAGGGCTGTCGTTTCTACCATGCAAGTTAGTTGCTACATATTAAATTATGGCTTGGAACAGTAAAAAAAAAAGAAAGAAAGAAAAGAAAAGTAAGTGTGAGGAATTAAGATGCTTGATCACAGTAGAGCAACACACTGAAGGGACTTGACTGGTGTACTAAGCTTCCGAGGCCTTGGAGCTATAAGAGAAATGGAATGGCAATAGCTCACATGATAGTAGTTAATCACATATGCATATTCATCTTTAGGACAGATGGGAAAATAAGGGCCAATACATACTTACTGGAGAACAAAATAAAATGGGAGGAACATAGAACGGTGTGACAATATTAACCCAGATATATAGATACTCATTGACTCTAGTTGTAAGGCTAAGGTTGTCAGTCTAGAAAAACAAATTAATGCCAAGATTATACTATTTATGAACGACATTCTAAATATGACAACTGAAGTCTCATCAGTCACACCTGTGCAGTTCCCAGCCCACAGGCTTGGCCCTGGTCTCATCGATCAGCCCAGCTGAACCATAGCCTGTCCATACACATCTAACCTCCAGGCCTTGCTCAGGTCGCACATCCCATAATCAGTCTATCAAGTTCCCTGAACCCTCACCTACCCACATTCTATCCAATATTCATACCTAGCCCAGGTTATACTTCTTGCCCAGCTGTTCAGTCAGATCAGTCTGTCATTCTCAACCATCAGGCCTGGTTATGCTCACAAATTCCCGGCACTAGTCTCATCTGGTGAGTCACCAGGACCCCAGACTACTTGTGCCATATTCCATGTCTAGGACTAGCTCAGTCAGTCAATAATTCTCTGAAGCCTCACACACCCGACCTGTGCCTGACCCTCAGGTCTCCCCTTGGCTATTCAGCCCATATGTCAGACCAGACTGAGGAAGCTTAGACTCTCACATCAGACATACAACCAAACAAAGAAGTTCACATGCTCAGGTCTCACTGCAAAAACACAAGTAATATGAAAGGTCTCCTCCCCCCAAGTCTACCAATCCACTAAATATGGTCTTTAGTGAGAATTACCTAGATGAACTCCAGGACCCAGAACTTAAAGACAATCATAAACTTCAAAGATTCAAGGAATTTAAGGAAGACAAGACTAAACATCCCAATAATCTTAAAGAGAAGAACAATAAACACATGATTAGTACCTAAGAAAGCACAATATATGACTACATGAAATGATGAGAACTATCCAGGGTTTGAAAACTGAATTCAGTAGAGATGAGAATATAGAGAGAAGATGAAATGAAAAGAATTGAAAACCTCAATAATCCAAATACAAAACTCAGGGGAAAGCCTTACAAGTAGAATGAACATAGTTAGGAGGGGGAGGAATATCATGCCTAGAAGATAAAGAATCGAATTAGATCATACATGCTAAGAATAGAAAAAATTAGGTGGACACCCAAAAGGAATATACAGGAACTTGGGGGAGCATGAAAATACCAAATCTTCAACAGATGAAGCAGACTCCCATTTCAACTACATAGACCAGATCTTCAACAAGTTCATAGAAAAAAAAACTTCCCCAAATTGAGGAACGAGACATCCATAGAGATACAAGAAACATACATTACACCAAGTAGACAGGATACCAAATACCCATGGAACATTATAGTTCAATCACTATACAGAGAAATGTATTCTTTTTAATTTTGACTATGGAAGCTCACTTATCCTTTAAAGGAAACATAAATGTGGCTGTGGAGAGAGCCCCAGGTAATGAAAAGCAGGAGAAAGTAACAAGTGTAATCAGATCAATGTTTTCTCCTGGTCTTACTTATTGAAGACTGAATTAAAAATCTATTTGGTATCTATTCCATTACCTGTGGTCTTCAACACAAAAGAATTTTACCTACACAAGTACATACACACACAGAAACACAGACACACAGAAACACAAAAAATGAATGGCCCATAACATAATTTAAAAATTTCTAGAGAAAGGATTTAAAAGCTGAGTACAAGGCTTTTTGTTTATTTGTTTGTTTGTTTGCATTACAACAGATGGAGAAATGGGGGAGTAGTGGGAAAAGGAAAGGAGCTGTAGTGTTTGTTAGTACACCACTAGTCTGTTGTAACACATCCTTATATACAGAATGAAGGTTTGAGGGCAGTACATATTGCTGGTCAAGTATGTCAGAAATGAGCTGTCTTAGCATTTTAGTTAAAAATATATATATAAGGGAAAGATTTTTTTTTTTACTTTGAGAAATATTCCACAATAGATTTTCTTTTTTTTTTTTTAGATTCTTACTTTTATTTTTTTAACTCTTTGCCTATGCTCTTTATTTTTTTTATTTTTATTTTTTTCTTTTTTTATTATTATTTTCTTTATTTACATTTCAAATGCTATCCCGAAAGTTTCCCATACCCCTCCCCCCACCTCTGTTCCCCTACCCACCCACTCCCACTACTTGGCCCAGGCCTTGCCTTGTGCTAGGTCATATAGAGTTTGGAAGACCAAGGAGCCTCTATTCCCACTGATGGCCGATTAGGTCATCTTCTGCTACATATGCAGCTAGAAACACAAACCCAGGGGGTACTGGTTAGTTCTTGTTGTTGTTCCACCTACAGGGTTGCAGCCCCCTTCAGGAACTGCTTGTGGACGTTGTACATCGTGGTGCGCACTAGGCTCCGCACCACGATGTACAACGTCCACAAGCAGTGGCCGATTAGGTCATCTTCTGCTACATATGCAGCTAGAAACACAAACCCAGGGGGTACTGGTTAGTTCTTGTTGTTGTTCCACCTACAGGGTTGCAGCCCCCTTCAGGTACTTGGGTATTTTCTCTAGTTCCTCCATTGGGGACCCTGTGTTCCATCCAGTAGCTGGCTGTGAGCATCCATTTCGGTGTTTACCAGGCACTGGCATAGCCTCACAAGAGGCCGCAATATCAGGGTCCCTTCAGCAGTATCTTGCTGGCATGAGCATTAGTATCTAGGTTTGGTGGCTGATGATGGGATGGACTCCCGAATGGGGTACTCTCTGGATAGTCCATCCTTTCATCTTAGCTCTAAATTTTGTCTCTGTACCTATAACCTTTCATGAGAGTTATGTTCCTTATTCTAAGGAGGAATGAAGTATCCACAAATGGTCATCCTTCTTGATTTTCTTCTGTTTTCCATAATGTGTCTTGGATATTCCAAGTTTCTGGGCTAATATCCACTTATCAGTGAGTACATATCTAGTGACTTCTTTTGTGATTGGGTTACCTCACTAAGGATGATATCCTCCAAATACATCCATTTGCCCAAGAATTTCATAAATTCATTGTTTTTAATGGCTGAGTAGTACTCCATTGTGTAAATGTACCACAGAGTTAGAAAGGGCGATTGGCAAATTCATCTGGAATAATAAAAAACCTAGGATAGCAAAAACCATTCTCAACAATAAAAGAACCTCTGGTGGAATCACCATGCCTGACCTTAAACTGTACTACAGAGCAATTGTGATAAAAACTGCATGGTACTGGCACAGTGACAGACAAGTAGATCAATGGAATAGATTTGAAGATCCAGAAATGAATCCACACACCTATGGTCACTTGATCTTTGACAAGGGAGCTAAAACCATCCAGTGGAAAAAAGATAGCATTTTCAACAAATGGTGCTGGCACAACTGGCGGCTATCATGTAGAAGAATGAGAATCGATCCATTCTTATCTCCTTGTACAAAGCTCAAGTCTAAGTGGATCAAAGACCTCAACTGCTTGTGGACGTTGTACATCGTGGTGCGGAGCCTAGTGCGCACCACGATGTACAACGTCCACAAGCAGAAACCTCGAAGATATGGGCACAGGGAAAAAATTCCTCAACAGAACACCAATGGCTTGTGCTGTAAAATCAAGAATTGACAAATGGGACCTCATAAAACTGCAAAGCTTTTGTAAGGCAAAAGACACTGTCAACAAGACAAATAGGCCACCAACAGATTGGGAAAGGATTTTTACCAATCCTAAATCTGATAGAGGACTTATATCCAATATATACAAAGAGCTCAAGAAACTGGACTCCAAAAACTCAAATAAACCCATTAAAAAATGGGGTACAGAGCTAAATAAAGAACTCTCAACTGAGGAATATCGAATGGTTGAGAAACACCTGAAAAAATGTTCAACATCCTTAGCCATCAGGGAAATGCAAATCAAAACAACCCTGAGATTCCATCTCACACCAGTCAGAATGGCCAAGATTAAAGATTCAGGTGACAGCAGATGCTGGCGAGGTTGTGGAGAAATAGGAACACTCCTCCATTGCTGGTGGGATTGCAAGCTTGTTCAACCACTCTGGAAATCAGTCTGGCGGTTCCTCAGAAAATTAGACATAGTACTACCGGAGGATCCTGCTATACCTCTTCTGGGCATATACCCAGAAGATCTTCCAACTGGTAATAAGGACACATGCTCCACTATGTTCATAGCAGCCTTATTTATAATAGCCAGAAGCTGGAAAGAACCCAGATGTCCCTCAATAGAGGAATGGATACAGAAACTGTGGTACATTTACACAATAGATTTTCTAACTTGATTAGCCAAACCATGTTTTATCTGGAAAGATGTAGATTTTAGTAAATGTCAGACAAGTAGAAAATGTCCATGATGTATGACAGGCAGCCTTTAAGACAATACAAGTAACTCACCAGCAGCAGGACACAGGCAACGAAGTGGACGATGAGATCCCACAGCAAGGCAGAGAGCCAAAAATTCAAAGTATAGACACCGCTCACAAACTGTATGTGCTTTGCTTTACTAACTCTCTCAGTCACTGTCATAAGGCAAAAGCCACTGGTGAAAATACTCATCCCAAAAAGCAAGTTAAAGACTATCTGGATTCCTGATGCGCTTCTAGAAAAGAATGAATAAAGAACACACAATGGTGTAAAGACAACACCAATTGCTAACAGCAGCATTTTGTTACAAACATAGTGAGGCAGGAAGAGAGGATCAATGTAAAGTATCCCATTTAACAAAAACATACGTTTCATCAGATTTGTCTTTGGTGACACGTTGAGGCTGAGGGTTGTTGGAGACCGTAATGGTGGCATCAGGGCCGGAGAGATACTTATAAATAATGTTGTCTAGTATCGATAAAGATAACGGTGATGCATGGTATGCCTCATTGTTAAACCAAAAGATAAATGTCTTTTCTTCTGTGGTAACATCAATGGAAAAGGCAACGATGCATGAGTAAATGCAGTCTTTATTTCTCAGCAAGTAGTTCTTCATATCACCTGGAACGAGGACATGAGAGTGGTCATGTTGTCAGCTGCAATGAAGAGCACTGACTACATGCTTTAAAGAGAAACAACACAATAGTTTTACTTGTCTGATATATTTTCACTCTCACATGCTTCAAAGAAGTCTCAAAGTATCTTGGCTATTCACCTCAAGAACTCTTATCACTTAGCCATACAGATTTTATGATTTCTAGCTCAGTTTCTCTAAAAGAAAAAAAAAAATTCAGGCTAGTGATATTAACACTTTCAAATTTCTTCCTTACTTTCAAAACCTTCTATTTCTACACAAAAATGTTTGTAAGAACTCCTACTTCCAGCTTTTACAAATTAACTCAAAGAAAATCAAACCAGTGTTCATAGAATATGAAGACTAAATAAGAACATAAAATAAGTCTACATGAAAAAACAGAGAGTTACTTGGAGTTGTGGATATTTAAGAGGAGAAAAATTGGAGTTAAGTTCAACAATCTCTACTATTCTTGTCCTGTCTTTGTAGAAAGATAAAGAAGAACAGATTAGAATGGTAAGAATTGTAACAAATGGTTAAACAGAAAGCTATAAACTTGTAAAACTTAAAGAAATTCCATGAATCCAAGAAGACACAAATTAAGAATTACAAATCTGCCCAAATAGACCCCAAATTAAAAAGAAAGTTCCTACAAATAAGCTTTATATTTATATCAGACTTGTAAAACTATTGCCTGAGAAATGAAAAGGAGACATTTCAACAGATACAAATAAATTCAGAAAATCAAATGGACTTAGCTTAAAAGTTCACATTCTACTCACAATTTTGAAAAAATAAGGGAATTTTTAGACACATAAGAGCTGCTAAAGTTAAATCAAGATGAAATAAACACTTTAAACACATTTATAACCATCAATGAGATTGAAGTAGTAATTAAAACTCTATGTAAAACAAAATCAAACCCATATCAATTTACTGTAGAACTCTATCACATCTCCAGAGAGCTACTACCAACACTACTCAAACTATTCCATTAAATAGAAAAGGAAATCATGCTTGCAAACTGTCTTTATGAATCCACTGTTACCTTGATAAGAAAACCAAATAAAGACACAAGGAAAAGAAATAAAATTATAGGTCAAGCTTTCTGGGAACCATAGTTGCAAAGATTCTCAACAAAATACTGCCAAGCCGGATTCAAGACTGCATTGGTAAGATCATTTGTCATAATCGAGTTATCTTGGTCCATACATACATAATCAAATTGATCACAGACACAGCTACAGAAATCATGATTGTATCAATAGATGCAGAAAAGGAATTTTACAAAATCCAACGTAATTTCATGAATCATGGAAGTGGATGAAGGAAGCATACTGAAAATGTTGTTAAAATGTAGCCAACATGTGGAACAACAAGTAGCCAATATATGTAACAACATGTAGCCAACATATATAACAACATGTAGCCAATAGAGCACTAGACAGAGAAAACATCAAAGAATTACCATTAAGGTCAAGAGCAAAAAAGGCTGCCTACTTTCTCCATTTCTAGTCAGTACAGAGCGTTAAGTTTTATCTAGAAGATAAGAGAAACAAATAAAAGAAATAAAAATTGGAAAAAAGTCAAAGTATCCCTATTTGAGTATGGAATGAGCCTATATATTTGAGGTTGTAAAAAGTCTACCAAATATTATGAGCTAATAAATGCTTCAAAGTGGTAAAATAGAAAATAAATATCACTAGTCTTGCTATATGTCAATGACAAACAAACAAATAAACAAACAACAACAAATCCCTGAAAAGATATCACAGAGTCTCGTTTACAATAGTCATGTAAACAAATACATAGGAATAAACCTAACCAAGAAAATGAAGAAATCTCAACAATTCCAACTCTAAGAAAGTGAAATAAAGAAGACATTAGAAAATGGGAAGATCCGAAGATCTCCCTCCCATATTCATGGATCAGAAGAATTAATATTGTGAAATGGACAATCTACCAAAAGCAATCTATAGTCTCAGTGTAATCCCAATACAAATTCTAGGGTCAGTCTTCACAGATATGGGAAAAATAGTCTTAAACTTTCTATGGAAACACAAAAGACCAAGGATAGCCAAAGCAATCCTAAACAAAAAGAATATTGTGTAAGTATCACCACACCTGATTTCAAATTATACTAAAGAACCATAGTAGTAAAAATAGCATAGTACTGAAAAAAATAAGATACACAAATCAATTGAATGGAATAGAAGCCCCAGATAATAGTTCTCACACTATGCTCATATGAATTTTGACAAGGAAGCTAAAAGTATATACTAAACAAAAAGCAGCACCTTCAGCAAATGGTATGGGAATCCTGGGTGTCAGCATACAGGAAAAGGAGATGATATGCTTAACTTTCATCTTGCACAAAATTTAATTCTAAATGAACCAAGGACCTCATAAGATCCAATTCTCTAAAACTGCTAGAGAATAAAGTAGCAGGTGCCTTGAACATACAGACACAGGTAGAGGCTTTCTACACTGGACTCCAGGAGCACAGGAGATAAGACTATTGATCCAAAAGTAGAATTGCATGAAACTAAAGGGCTCAAGGAAACTAAAACAAGATCACTTAGAGTGGAAGAAAAACTGTGTCAACTGTATATTTGACAGAGGATCAGTGTCTTGGACACACACAGTCTCTCTCCTCTCTCTCTCTCTCTCTCTCTCTCTCTCTCTCTCTCTCTCTCTCTCTCTCTCTCTCTCCCACTCCCTCTCCCCCTCTCCCTTTCTCTCTCCACCTCTCTCCCTTTCTCCCCATCTCCCATTCCACCCCCTCCCCTTTCCCCTCTCTCCCTAAATAGACATGAACATGAAAAAGAGATTTGCAAGGAAAAATGTAGCAGAGTGGGGCAGTACGGAGGATGGGTAAGATATCAGAGTAGTCAGTATGCATTGCTATTACATGTGTGAACTTGCCAAAGAACCAACCTAAATAAAAATTGAATTTAAAATTTAAAACGATGATTAAAAATAGCAGCAAACTGTGATCACTATTCTTATGCTCAAGTTTCAATGCAAAACATAAGTAACATTAAAAGATAAGGTAATGCATCTCCTCCATAACTACCAATGCCAAAATGATGGATCCAAATGATCTAGAAAGATCTATATTAAATAACTAACCACCAACAAAGTTAAAAAAAATAATGAATCTAAATATGTTCCAAGAAATAAAAGAGAACATGAAGAAATATCTAACTAAAATAAGAATGCCAACAGAAATATGAAATAGAATTAGAAACACTGAAGAAAAAATGAAATGAAATTCTGGAAATATAACATTTAATAAATAAAACACAGTAACAACAGAATAGAGCACAGTAAGGGCAGACTGTGAGGGAGTCAGGGGGAGGGTAAAGGAACAAATAAATTCGGTTAAAGACACTGGTAAGTTTTTAATGTAAGAACAAAATATGTGTGATCACTGGGAGACCATGAAAAGACCAAATCTACAAAGTGCAGACACAGAAAAAGAATAATTTCATGCCTAAGGAATAGAAAACATTTTCAATACAACTATAGCAGAAAATTTGCTAAATCAAGAGAAGTAGAAATCCCTTCAAATACAATAGTCATATATGGACCACCAAATAGACAAGACTGGAAAAGAAACTCCTTGAGTGATAGTTAAAACACTAAATAAACATAAAGTGTATTAAAAGTTGCAAAACAGAGTCATTTGAGAGTACCTAGTCCCAGATTACTCTATCTTGTGTCACATTGAGAGAAAAAAAAAAAAAAACTAACCAGGTCAAATAGACATACTATCAACATTAGATAAGCAAAACCTCAAAGTATTTTTGCTAATATCAAGGACAAGACCATGTTCTTCATTCTTGTTAAATTTAAGTCCTAAAAGTCTTAGAACAATAAGACAGATAAAATGAAAACAGGTAAAAATTAATAAATCAATGTGTCCTTATTTGCAGGTCATATGATTTTATGAAAGATGACTATGACAGAAAATTGTAGGCAGAGGCTCCCTAATTGCCTTTTGACTGGGTCAATAAAGGCGGCAGAAGCCAATCACTGGGCAAAGGATAAGGCGGGATTTCTAGGCTGGAGCAGGCTGTGGAGAAGATAGGAAGCTGCAGACATGTAGGGGTCACTGATAGTTTGTAGCCTCCGCAGACGCCTGTGGAGGCTAAGGAGGATGGGGCAGGATACACTTCGCCCAGTCTTTGAATTATCTGGTCAGTTTTAAAATATAAAAGTCTCTAGTATTTTCCTTCCTCGGGCCTAACGGGAGCTGGGTGAGACTGCCATTGCTGGCACCAGGCAAGGAGGAACGAGCAGGCACTCTCGTTAGGCAGCGGCTGTTCTTGAAGCATAGCCAGGATCTCAAGCATTAGCTAATCATGGGGGCTGATTCGAAGGCAGGTGAGCAGCTGCTAGTCCCAGAGCCTAGCCTGAGCAAGCAAGCAAGCGTGCATTTTTAAAACTACACGCAACAGAAAACTGCTAGAGCTGATCAGTATTTAGCAAAGTGGGAAAATACAAAATTAGCATTGAAAAAAAAAAAGAAGCAAAACCGTAACCTTCCTAAATGCCAATTATAAACACACCCAGAAAGAGACCTGGGAAATATTCCCCTCGCACACAACTGCCTACAGAATAGTGTGTCATTAATTTGACCAAGGAAATGAAAGACCTATACAAAGAGAACTAAAATACTCAACAGAAAACATTATTGGATAGAAACACGCCTGCCTTGCTATTTTCTTGCTGCTGTGATAAAGAGCCAGAGAAAAGTAACTTAAGGGGGAATGGGTTTATTCCGGCTCAGGGTTCAAGGGCAGTCTACCTTAAGGGGAGGGCAAAGTGGACGCAGTTGGTGACATCACAGCAAGCAGGAGACTGAGGAATGCTGCTGCTAGACCACCCACCTCCTTTTACTGGTGTTAAAGTAGTGGCATAGCTACATGTAGGAGAAAGAAACTAAATCCTTATTTTCACCCTGCATTAAAAATTAACTCTACACTTAACATAAGACTTAAAATGGTAAAACAGGAAAAAGTAGGAGAAAAATACTTCAAGGTATGGGCATAGGTAATGACTTCCTGGCTAGGATGGCAGTTGCTCAGAATAGAGGCAAGCAATGCTTGACAGGTGGGATCTTACAGAACTAGTAGACTTCTGGGCTGCAAAGGCGGTGTTGACTGAGTGGAGACAACAGATGGGAGACTATCTCTACAGAACGGGAGAACAGCTCTGCCAACTATTCATCTGGCAAATAAATAAGATCTAGATTACACAAAGAATAAAAGCAAAAGCCAGACACCAAGCAAACAAACGACTCTGCATTAGCATATTCCTTTATTGGCTCTAACTAAGTGTGTGCATGCAGGCGTGTGCTGTTGTGGGTGTCTGCAGAGAAGATCATGTCTGAGTGGAGATAGTTTTACTTCTCTGTCCTCCAGCTGAGTGTCTTTCTATTTCTTTTTCTTTTTCTTTCTTTCTTTCTTTTTTTTTTTTTAGTTAACAGCATGTATTGTTTTTGCAGAGGACCTGTGTTCAATTATTAGCATTCATGTCAGGTGGCTTACAATTGCCTGTAGTTACAGACTCAAGGCCCTTTTCCAGATGCCATAGGTACCTGCATTCACCCGTGTATATCCCCAATACATAGAATTAAAAGCAGAGTGTATTTAGGGATTATGCTGGAGACCATT
>NC_034590.1:89914836-89920112 GCF_900095145.1 Mus pahari | reverse complement strand
ATATATATATATATATATATATATATATATATATATATATAGTGTATCTTCTCAATAAGCCACTGAACCACTTGAGACTGATAGGTAGCATTTCAGGTATCTGGTTGATATTATCTGATGGATGTTGTTCTGATTTTGAGAACTTTCCCTCCTGATCCCTATAATATCAGAAAGCTCTTGTGTTCATGAAGTTCCTTCATCATATACACTGGATTCTTGACTCCTAGAACAACACAATATTCGATTTCTGCAAGGCTCATAACTGCCTCCTAGCTTTCCTGTAGCTGATCCCATACCTTGGGCTTCCTGCTGTTCTCAGTTTCAGTCTGTCTGAAGTAAGGAAGTTCAGCATTCACCCAAGAAACATCAGCGTTCTTTTGGTTTCTTGCTGACAGCGAGTGATGGAAAGAACTTTACAATGGAGAGGAGTCTGCTGGTGGGATGGTGAATCATTCCTGCCTAGATCTCCTGTGACTCATTTTCCTTCATTAAACTGAGCAGAGTCAATACATCCTTCAGTTTTCCAACAGTAGATCTAACTGCACTAATGACTGGCTGTTGAACATGTTTAGCTATGCTCTAATTTATTTATTAAGCAACAGTAAAATGAGTATAAAGTAGCCACCAATGGATAATGGGAAGACATTACTGTTTCTGCCAGGAATTGGACCTAAAACACAGCTTCTTTTAGTTAAAAATGGAGAAGGCTGCGCCTGCCCGGTCAGCAAAATAAAAAGAAAAATTAGTCTCCTAGTCTCTCATCCTCCTAGTTTTAGGCTATTCTAAATTGGTAGTTGTTTGAGAATTCCCGTTTTCTGGGCCTGCTTTTCATGGCCTAATGTCCAAATGTCTATGCCCCAGTCTCCGCGCATACTATTTTCCTGTTTTGGTTCTAGTGCTCACAGGTAGAGAAAGATCTCAGTTTGACTTTGCCATTCTTTGGGTCTCCCCTTTCTCTCCCATCTCAGTCCTTTACCTATTGCTGTCCCTGACACATCCTACCATATCTTCCATTTTCAGGCTTCATGGATCTGATGAGCTAAACTTCCATCTGCTCTATTTATCCTCAGTCACAATTTAAAATCAATGACTACAAGAATAATACTACTGATTAGCATCTTTTAAAAGAACAATGACATGGAAAGTAAATTAAAACTTATTGTATTCCTCCCACTCAGTCTCTCCACTAACTGCTGTGGGTCTAGCAGTACCCATAGTCCTACACTGGATGTGCACTAGGTTCCTCGTACTGAAAGGAGTGGATTACTTAAAACATACATGCCTTTCCCAACTCTGGCCAGTAGCTATAAATCAATAACGTTCATAACCACCAGTTCACTTTATCTCTTAATTGACTTTTGGTTTGTATGGAAAAGAAAGTTATGGGATGTGGGGATGTGGCCATCCACTCATTTCAAAGTCACCAAATATTTTTTGCCAGAAAACAATTTTACCTTGACTTTATATAATCATGAGATACAATTTTCATCATCTATTGAGATGATTCAATAATTTATATGAACATGATTACTAGATCGCGTTGTTTTACCTATTTTTCAGAGGGGCAAACTTGAGGTCTATAGAAGTTAAATAACTTTCTTAAAGTCACTCATTAAGGGAGCAATAGATTCCAAATAGCTGTCTAGCTCCAAATCCCCATTCTAAAGTTCTCCTCATGTTGTAACTTGGTGGTAGAACTCTGGTCTCCTGGTCTCCTATGCTTCAGGGCACAAATTCAATGCCCCAAACTAAAACTAAATTAATAATAAACAAGCAAAACCAAAATCTTTTGCAAAGTACAACATTAGCTTACCTTGTTGAAGTCTTTCTATTTCTCGCCTACATTTCTTGGTAGTCTATACAGCTTTACATGACTAGAAGGAGGAAGTCCTGCTGCCTCTGTCTTATTCCTAATGGGAGGAAGAGGTTTCCAATCTTTCTCATTATGGAAGATGCTTAACTCCAAGAATGAAGTGGAATTCTGTTAAATGTGCCTCTGAGTTGTTTGCTAGTGTTTTGTTAGGAATTTTTGTGCCAGTACTCGTCAGGGACATAAACCCATAGTTTTATTTTCTTATAACATCTTTGCCTAGCTTGAGTATTGAAGAAATTCTGGCCTCATAGGATTTGTTTGGAATTATCCCCTCATTTTCAAATATTTTGAGAATGGTTGATACTCAGCAATATTTTTTTAAAGATTTATTTATTTATTTATTTATTTATTTATTTATTTATTTATTATGTATACCATGTTCTGCTTGCTTGCCATAAGAAGGCATCAGATCTCATTATAAATGGTTATGAGCAACCATGGAGTTTCTGGCATCTGAACTCAGGACTTCTGGAAGAGCAGCCAGTGCTCTTATCCTCTGAGCCATCTCTCCAGTCCTTGAATTGCTTTTTATTTATTTTTCTTTTTTTATTAGATATTTTCTTTATTTACATTTCAAATGTCATCCCCTTTCCTAGTTTCCCCTCCAAAACTCCCCTATCCCCTCCTCTCTCCCCCTGCTCCCCAGCCCACCCACCCCCATTCCTGATCCTGGCATTCCCCTATACTGGGGCATAGAACCTTCACAGGACCTAGGGCCTCTCCTCCCACTGATGACCGACTAGGTCATTAAATTGCTTTTTAATGTGCAGGTATTTGTTGCAGGCTTCATCTTCTTGTTCGTCACAGATCTGCTAAGCCTTTGTGTTTTGTGGTGAATTACTGCAATCATGCTTATTTCATTTAGGATACCTCACTTTGCTATACAGGTTACTCTAGACCTTCTTTGTAATCTTTATTTCTATGAAATGAGGACTAATGACCTTTCTTTTTTATCTGGTTACTTAAAATGTAAGGTTGGGGGAAATGTTTTTAAATGTAAGGCTACGTTTATCAATTGCTTTTCTCTCTCAGTTAAATATTTTCTTTTAGCATTTTTCACTATGTCTGATAAATTTTGATGTATTATTTTATTTTTATTTGGATCTTTTATTTCCTTTACAATTCTTTGCTCCAACAATCCCTTAAGAGTATGTTATTTATACTATGTACATGAATTTCATGATTTTTTTGCTGCTACTGATTTTCAGTTTTATTCTATTAAGATCTTAAAGGATAGTTCTGTGATTTCAATTTTTAAATTGTATTAAGACTTATTTTGGCGTCTTAGCTGTATGGAACCTGCCCAGCTATATATGGTCTTAGGAGATACTGCTGTAGTTAGAAGGGCATGACATACTTTCAAGACACTGAAAACTGAGGGAAATTTCTCTGTCTCAATGTGTCAACATCACTGACTTTGGAGTTCAGGCCTCCTGGTTACCATCTGAGCCTGGAGCTGATTCTGTGCCATAGGACTCCATACCCAAATAGCACCAGGAGAGAGCTAGCCTCCCAGGAGTGCAGACAAGCCTGTGAGTACAAGTAAGACCAAGACTCCATACCTAAATTCCTCCCAGAGAGAATTGGTCTCCCGGGACTCATGACAGGGCTTGCAGGAGGGACAAGTCACAGTCAGAGACACCAAGACCTGCTAACACCAGAGATAACCAGATTGCAAAAGATAGGGAAAAGAGCATAAGCAACAAAAACTAAGGCTACTTGGCATGTTCAGAACCCAGTTCTCCTACTACAGAGAGCCCTGGTTGCCCCAACACACCAGAAAAGCAAGATTCTGATTATCTGATTATAAATCACATCTCATGATGATGATAGAGGACTTTAAGAAGGACATAAATAACTCCCTTAAAGAAATACAAGAGAACCCAGGTAAATAGGTAGAAGACCTTAAAGAGGAAACAAAAAAATCCCTTAAAGAATTCTGGGAAAACACAACCAAACAGGTGAAGGAACTGAACAAAACCATCCAGGATCTAAAAATAGAAATAGAAACAATAAAGAAATCACAAAGGGAGACAACCCTGGAGACAGAAAACCTAAGAAAGAGTCAGGAGTCATAGATGCAAGCATCACCAACAGAAAATAAAAGACAGAAGAGAGAATCCCAGGTGCAGATAACAAAGAAAACATTGATCCAACAGTCAAAGAAAATGCAAAAAATGCAAAAAGCTCATAACCCAAAACATTCAGGAAATCCAGGATACAATGAGAAGACCAAACCTGAGGATAATAGATATAGAAGAGAGTGAAGCTTCCCAACTTAACAGGCCAGTAAATAAAATTATAGAAGAAAACTTCCCTAACCTAAAGAAAGAGATGCCCATGAACATAAAAGAAGCCTACAGAACTCTAAATTGTTTGAACCAAAAAAGAAATTCCTCCCGTTACATAATAGTCAAAACACCAAATGCACAAAACAAAGAAAGAAAATTAAAAATAGTAAGGGAAAAATGTCAAGTCACACAAAAAAGACATACTTATCAGAATTACTCCAGACTTCTCACAAGAGACTATGAAAGCTAGAAGATCCTGGGCAGATGTCATACAGACCCTAAGAGAACACAAATACCAGTTCAGACTATTGTACCCAGAAAAACTCTCAATTACCATAGATGGAGAAACCAAGATATTCCATGCCAAAAACATATTTACATAGTATCTTTCCACAAATCCAGCCCTACAAAGGATAATAGATGGAAAACACCAACAGGAAAACTACACCCTAGAAAAAGCAAGAAAGTAATCTTTCAACAAACCCAAAAGAAGATAACCACACAAACATAAAAATAACAGGAAGCAACAATCAGTATTCCTTAATATCTCTTAACATCAATGGACTCAATTCCCCAATAAAAAGACAGACTAACAGACTGGATATGTAAATAGGACCCAACATTTTGCTGCATACAGGAAAT
Organism: Mus pahari; assembly: GCF_900095145.1. Lineage (NCBI taxonomy): Eukaryota > Metazoa > Chordata > Mammalia > Rodentia > Muridae > Mus > Mus pahari. Next base: position 89,915,306 of record NC_034590.1, on the reverse strand, counting down.
GCGCCTCAGTGTCAAAGACAAACACTACCTCAGAGTAAAGGCCTGGAAAACAATTTTCCAAGCAAATGGTCCCAAGAAACAAGCTGGAGTAGCCATTCTAATATTGGATTAAATCAACTTTCAACCGAAAGTTATCAAAAAAGATAAGGAAGGACAGATACTTCATATTCATCAAGGGAAAAATCTATCATGAAGAACTCTAAATTCTGAACATTTATGCTCCAAATGCAAGGGTACCCACATTCATAAGAGAAACTTTACTAAAGCTCAAAGCACACATTGCACTGCACACAGTAATAGTGGGAGTCTTCAACACACCACTCTCAGCAATGGACAGCTCATGGAAACAGAAACTAAACAGAGATACAGTGAAACTAACCAAAGTTATGGACCAAATGGATTTAACATATCTATAGAATATTTTACCCTGAATCAAAAGAATATACCTTCTTCTCAGCACCTCATGGTAC
>NC_034590.1:89890370-89914341 GCF_900095145.1 Mus pahari | reverse complement strand
ATCAACAAGATAGATAAACCTTTAGCCAGACTAACCAGAGGGCATAGAGACAGTATCCAAATTAACAAAGTCAGAAATGAAAAGAGAGATATAGCTTCAGAAACTGAGGAAATTCAAAAAATAATCAGATCCTACTACAAAAGCCTATACTCAACACAACTAGAAAATCTGGATGAAATGGACAATTTTCTAAACCGATACCAAATACCAAAATTAAATCAGGATCAGATAAACCATCTAAACAGTCCCATAACCCTGAAAGAAATAAAAGCAATCATTAAAATTCTCCCAACCCAAAAAAGCCCATGACCAAATGGGTTTAGTGCAGAATTCTATCAGACTATCAAAGAAGACCAAATTCCAACTCTCCTCAAAGTATTCCACAAAATAGAAACAGAAGGAACACTACCCAATTTGTTCTATGAAGCCACAGTTATGCTTATACCAAAACCCCACAAAGACTAAACAAAGAAAGAGAACTTCAGACCAATTTCCCTTATGAATATTGATGCAAAAATAGTCAATAAAATTCTTGCAAACCAAATCCAAGAATGCATCAAAATGATCATTCACCATGATCAAGTAGGCTTCATCCCAGGAATGCAGGGATAGTTCAATATAGGGAAATTCATTAATGTAATCCACTACATAAACAAACTCAAGGACAAAAACCACATGATCATTTCATTAGATAGTGAAAAAGCATCTGACAATGTTCAACATCCCTTCATGTCAAAAGTACTGGAAAGATCAGGAATTCAATGCCCATACCTAAACATAATAAATGCAATATACAGCAAACCAGTAGCCAACATCAAACTAAATGGAAAGAACCTTGAAGCAATCCCACTAAAATCAGAGACAAGACAAGGCTGAGCCCTCTCTCCCTATCTGTTCAATATAGTACATGAAGTTCTAGTTAGAGCAATTAGACAACAAAAGAGGTCAAAGAGATACAAATTGCAAAGGAAGAAGTCAAAATATCACTATTTGCAGTTGATATGATCACATACTTAAGTGATCCTAAAAACTCCACCAGAGAACTACTACAGCTGATAGACAACTTCAGCAAAGTGGTTGGATATAAAATTAACTCAAACAAATCAGTGGCCTTCCTCTATTCAAAGGATAAACAGGCTAAGAAAGAAATTAGGGAAACGACACCTTCACAATAGCCACAAATAATCTAAAGTACCTTGGTGTGACTCATACCAAACTAGTGAAAGATCTGTATGAAAAGAACTTCAAGTCTCTGAAGAAAGAAATGGAAGAAGACCTCAGAAAAGGGAAAGATCTCCTAGGCTCATGGATTGGCAGGATTAACATAGTAAAAATGGCCATCTTGCCAAAAGCAATCTACAGATTCAATGCAATACCCATCAAAATTCCAACTCAAATGTCCATAGAGTTAGAAAGAGCAATTCTCACAATCATTTGGAATAACAAAACACTCAGAAAAGGGAAAATTATTCTCAACAATAGAAGAACTTCTGGAGGAATCACCATCCCTGACCTCAAGCTGTACTACAGAGCAATTGTGTTAAAAACTGCATGGTATTGGTACAGTGACAGGCAGATAGATCAATGGAATAGAACTGAAGACTCAGAAATGAACGTACATAGCTATGGTCACTTGATCTTTGACAAAAGGGCTAAAACCATCCAGTGGAAAAAGGACAGCATTTTCAAACTGGTGGTCAACATGTAGAACAATGCAAACTGATCCATTTTTATCTCCCTGTAAAAAGTTCAAGTCCAAGTGGATCAAAGATCTCCACATAAAACCAGATACACTGAATCTAATATAAGAAAAAGTGGGGGGAAGTCAGGAACACATGGGCACAGGGGGAAAGTTCCTGAACAGGCCACCAATGGCTTTTGCTCTAAGATCGAGAATTGACAAATGGGATCTCATAAAATTGAAAAGTTTCTCTAAGGCAAAGGACACTGTCAATAGGATAAAATGGCAACCAATAGATTGGGAAAAGATCTTTACCAACCCTACATCCGATTGAGGGCTAATATCCAATATATACAAAGAACTCAAGAAGTTAAGACACTAGAGAACCAAATAAACCTATTTTAAAAAGGGGAACAGCTAAACAGAGTATTCTCAACTGAGAAAACCAGAAGGGCTGTGAAGCACCTAAAGAAATGTTCCTCGAAAAAAACAAAGAAACCAAAGGGGAGAGAGAGAGAGAGAGAGAGAGAGAGAGAGAGAGAAGAAATATTCAACATCCTTAGTCATCAGGGAAATGAAAATTAAAACAACCCTGAGATCCACCTCACACCAATCAGAATGGCTAAGATCAAAAATTCAGGTAACAGCAGATGCTGGCAAGGATGTAGAAAAAGAGAAACACTCCTCCATTGCTAGTGGGATTGCAAGCTGGTACAACCCCTCTGGAAATCAGCCTGGTGATTCCTCAAAAAATTGGATATAGTACTGCCTGAGGACCCAGCTATACCACTCCTGGGCATATACCCAGAAGATGCTCCAACATGTAATAAGGACACATGCTCCATTATGTTCATATCAGCCATATTTTTAATATCCAGAAGCTGTAAACAACCCAGATGTCCCTCAACAGAGGAATGGATACAGTGGAATACTACTCAGCTATTAAAAACAATGACTTCATGAAGTTTGCAGGCAAATGGATGGAACTTGAAAATATCATCCTGAGTGAGGTAATTCAGTCACAAAACAACATGCACGGTATGTACTCACTGATAAGTGGATATTAGCCCAAAAGTTCAGAATGACCAAGATTCAATTCACAGACCATATGAAGCCTAAGAAGAAGGAAGAACAAAGTCTGTATGTTTCAGTGATTCTTAGAAGAGTAAACAAAATACTCACAGGAGGAAATATGGAGACAAAGAGTGGAGCAGAGACTGAAGGAAAGGCCATCCAGAGACTGCCCCACCTGGGGATCCATCCCATATGCAGGCACCAAACCCTGATGCTATTGTGGATGCCAAGAAGTACTTGCTGATGGAAACCTGACGTTATTGTTTCCTGAGAAGCCTACCAGAGCCTGACAAATACAGAGGCGGATGCTCGCAGCCAATCATTGAATTGCATGTGTGGTTCCCTGCTGGTAGAATTGGAGAAAGGACTGAAGGAGCTGAGGAGGTTTGCAGTCCCATGGAGGGAGCAACAATGTTAACAGGCCAGACTGCCTGGAGCTCCCAGGAACTGGACCACCAACCAAAGAATACACATGGAGTAACCCATAGTGCTGGCCACATACATGGCAAAGGATGACCTTGTCGGACATCAGTGGGAGAAGAGGCCCTCAGGCCTGAGGATGTTTGATGCCCCAGTGTAGGGGAATGCCAGGGCAGGAGGACGGAAGTGGGCGGGTGGGGGAGCACCCTCATTGAGGCAGGGTGAGGGGGATGAGATAGGGGGTTTCTGAAGGGGCGACCTGGAAAGAGAAAAGCATTTGAAGTGTAAATAAAGAAAATATCCAATCCTCCCCCAAAAGACTTATTTTGAACCATATAATAAATAATAATAAATAATAATAAATAATTAATATAAATAAGTAATAATGGATAAAATAATATAATGAATAAATACTCCTTGTGTACTTGACAAAAAATATAACTTATATTGTACTTGACAATTTCATGTAGGTGTGGTAGACTCATGTGATCTACAGTGTTGGTTAAATACACCACTTAGTGTTGAAATGCCATCCACTGATAGGTTCATTGTTGAAAATGAAGTTTTAAAATCTCCCACTATTACTGCAGAGTCATTGATTTTCTCCCTCATTCTGTCTATGTTCAGTTTACATATTCAGGAACTTGGATCTCTTGATGAAGCACAGTTGCTCTCTTGCTTTGTGGATTGCATCTATGCAGGGAAATAATCTCTAGCATTAGAAGATCACATGGCTTAAAGTCTTCCTTAGATATCCCCTTTTCTAGTTTCCTGATATGTGCCTGCTTCTAAATGTCTTTATTTCCCTAAACATCTCATCTTTGCTCCTCATTATGATAGATGACCCTCCTCCCTTCAGAGTACTCCCATCGCCAATAACAATAATAGTGGTCATGAAGGATGGTTCTTTTCTCGAACTGGCTGGCTTTGTAAAATTGATTACAAAATAAAAGAAAGTGGGGAAGAAAAGGCAGGGGAGGAGAGGAGAGGAGAGGGGAGGGGAGGGGAGGGAAGGGGAGGGGAGAGGAGAGGAGAAAGAGCCGAATTTTCCAGCTAAGACCTTCCTTTCAAATTGGTATAAACAGGTCTTCATCTGTAGGCACTATTTCTCTGTTTGCAAGAGACTTACCTTGCACTTTATGAATTTTTTGTTTTTTAGCCTTCAACATGATCTCAAGATTTTTGGTGAGAATCTGAGTCAAATTGGGATCCCCAGAAACTGAGAAAGGGACAATGGTCTCGCCATACTGCTCCAAGTCCATCACCCTGGCAGGCTTTTCAGGAACTGAGAAACTTATTCCTTTTATCAGAAGATACGTGAGACCCAGAAGTGCCAGCAACTGCAACAGCAGCAGTTGCCAGTAGCGCCAAGAAAACATTACCCTTTTGATGAACATGGCTCGGAACTGCTGGACGTAAAGAGACCACTGCAAGAGGAGAGAAAGACAGTGTTACAGTGGTCACACACCTTGATGGAAGTCACCAGCACAAATGTCTTCAGCTGTGATGACAGAAATGCAGAAGGAAGAGCCCAGCTGGCAGACCAGGTACATTGTGTTCTAGGAGGGCATTAAAGCTTGGCACCTAACTTCAGTATTATGAAAGTCCCCAAAGGGGAATTTTCATTGACATGTTCATTATGCCTCTTTGCTGAACACCACATCCATTCTTTTACATTAAATGCCATCCTTCAACATTACAGTTCTCATCAAATGTCTTTGGCCAGTTACAGGATGTCAGGGAACAGAAGAATCTAGTTTAAAACTACAATGTGCCCAGTATATTTTCACTTGACCTATTTGGAAGTGTACATAAATATACAATTTTGTCTATTTTTTCAAACTATGGGGAGGGGCAGTTTCTAGTTGACTGTGGGTTTGTTTTTCAGTTAAATAATGGAACCCTTTGCTGTTAACACATATGTCTTTAGAGAAGGTGTCTGAGAGTCAAAGAGGAGCATATTAAGCATATTGCAATTTTAAAATATATGTATTTTATTTTCCCAACACTTTTACATCCCATTATTCAAAGTAGGAAAATATCCCTAACCAACCAGTATTCCCTAATAGAAGAAATCACACTGGTGCTATCTTTAACTAGACATAAGGTAAATTTGGAGGGAGAGCGGTTCCTTCCCATCATGTACATGACAGGAGGAAGACAACTCTGCTTTTTAGGAGATTGCTTCTTACACATATTTCTAGAATGACAAATTAAGGAGTGTTTTAACCCAGTGATCACCTTTTCCAGACTGACCCACCAGCTCTGACCTCGCCCTCTAAAATGGAAGGAAAGCAGAACAACAGAAATGCCCCACAGTTTGTCTTACGTTTACATTCAAGGAAGAAACTGGGAAGACAAGAGTATGGAGAGGACGTGGCAAGGTGGGGCACCTCCCGCCTGACACAGGGTGCACTTGAATATGTTCAGCCCCCTGAAACAGCCTCACCCGCGATAGCTCAGGCTGACCAAAGACAACCATTCAATAAATGACAGCGGGAAATCACAACTTCAACTCAAAATTCTAGACACTCATATACAATACTCTTTTGCTTCACAAGTTCCCAAGTCCCGTGGAAAAGGGTAAGAAGTGCTTCTAAGAGATGTGGACAAATATGCCCATGGTCAAAGAATCTCTGCTGCACAAAAAATGCAAAAGTTTTACGGAAGATAAACCAGGAGAACGCCACCACAAATGTTAGACTATGAGGTAGCAGCCCCAGGATGACCAAGGGATTCTGTGACTCAGCCACATCCGGATTGAAATGTCCTCTGTGCACGTGAGTAGCGACTGTAACCCTTTGAACCGGCACTCTTCTTCAGCCCAGAATGAACTGACAGTTCTGAAAACACCGTGAGGAAGACCAAGTGTGAAAGTGAAATCCGGCTGGCAAGATGACTCAGTGGATCAACATGCATGTGGCAAAACCAGATGGCCTGAATTGGATCTCCGGAACCCACTTGGTGGGTAGAAAGAGAGAATTTACTCTTCAAGGTGGTTCTCTGATCTCCATATGTAGATATACATATGTATGTACATGTACCACATAATAGGAAAGTAAATGTAAGCAAGTAATTAAAATAGACCTGTTTTTGTTTTTTTTTTTTTTTACCTTCACTATTTCACAACCAAGTTAGAAAGTTAAGGGAATTTTCTTACAAATGTTTCCCTGTGTGAATGGGCTTGTTCTAAGAACCTCGAAACTCTTCTGAATTAAGCTCAAAAACTTAAGTATCTTCTTTCACTCTCTCCAAATATGGTAGCATTATATTCTTAGGAAATAAATGCTCACCCCATCATTGAATGAAGAATCCAAGTGTCTTCTTGAGTAACCTGGTCGCTCAAAGTTTCTGGACACATTCGTGTTCTGATTGTCTTCACTTGGGCTTTGGCTCTCTATGGAAGCTGATGGAGCAATCTCAGTGTTCAATTTCAGATCTTCCAGATTACTGACCCTATACACACACACACACACACACACACACACGAGAGAGAGAGAGAGAGAGAGAGAGAGAGAGAGGCAGACACAGAGAGAGTTGATTATATATAATCATATATATGTTAAAAATAACTTATAAGAACAATATTAGCTCCCTAACTCCTGCTCTCCAAATTTTCCATGTATACAGACATTTTGATGGATTTCATGTGGAATCCTATTACTAATGATGGGAAACACGCTTTGGGTGTGGGTGTGAGGAAACTGAATCCCAATGATCAAGACATTGCCCAGTATGCCTGAGGCCTGGGGGTTTGATTCCCAGCACCCCCAAATTTCTGGTGCTCTAGATTGAATGCAAGGGTTTGTGTATGTAAGAAAAGCACATGGATACCAGCCTACAGCCCATCCCCAAGGCCAAGATAAACTAAACATGAATAAAGTTCCAAGACAATTCATCTCTTATTTTTAGGATAAAATGGTTAAATGTCTTACATCTTACAAAATTATAGTGGTAATTGCAATTTTATTTTTATAGTACTTCTAATTCTATAGACGTCTAACATGTTTTTCTAAATTTTCTACACTAAATAAATATACAGACTACTTTACAAAACAGATGAATACATGGTTAATTTGCCCTCCTTGGTTCTTGATTCTATTGAGAAGTGTGCACGTGAGAATATAAAGTAGAAATGCGATCACAGAACAGAAACCACAGTATAAGAAGATGTAATGGGCTTCTGGGGCAATGTGGCACTTTAGAAGCTGCCTCCATGTGGCATGATGGGTAAGAAGAGTTGTGAGAACAAAGACTGGATGCTGGAAATCAGAGCACACATGAGGTCGCCTGACATGGCTGAGGGTTTCAGGCTTTCATTGCGAACGCTCAAGGTTGGTGCCTCTCATGTATCCTGAGATGAATGAGGATTGCTTTCAAAGTGAAGTGTAGCTCTCTGGAGTTAGAAGGGCTTCTCTGACCTTATTTGTGTATTGTTACTCACTTGAAGAAAACCTCATCCATGGTAGTCATGGAGACACCAAAGCCAGAGATTCCCAGCTCTTCTTCTTTTCCTTCTAGGTCTGTGAAAAGCTCTGCAAACCTGAAAGATAATGGAGATAGTATCTGCCCAAACATACAGGATCTGTTCTTGGCTGATTTCCCTGAGCAGTGCAATTCATGTGTCCCGGAAATTCTTGTGACGTTGGTGGTTTTCACAGTCCTTGACAAATTACAAATGTGGGACACCGAAAGGAAAATACACCAGCAAGTTGCTACAGCAAACTGCTTCCTGGTTTTCTAATAAAATAATAGTTAACTTTCTGCATATATTGACTTTATGTTTTCCCTGATTGTTTAGATTTAATTGACTTACTACATACTGTAGCTCCTGTAAAGAAACACAAGCAAACAGGATAAATACTTAATAAATAAATACAGGATAAACTAATAATAAGTATAAGACACCCAAGCAGAAAAAAGAAAAAAAACCACAGAAGTTAGAGACGGTGGAAACTGTTCATCCCCAAAACAGAAGAGTCTTGAGCTTGAGCAATATTGAGCACATGTCGGTGGTGCAGTATAAATTCCCAGTTAGTAGGAGCACTAAACTTGACTGATCCCTAGCACAGAATGGGTCTATAAATCTGAAGTATTATATACTTCTAATTTTTTCTGCAAAATTAGTATATGCGGTGATGCATTTATTAATTACTTAATTTGATCACTCTGTAACTGTAACAAGCACCTACCTATTAAGGCATCACAATGATATATATATAAACTATATATATATATATATATATATATATATATATATATATATATATATAATTGAGAGAACATTAAAAACCCTTTTTATGCAACAAAATAAATCGACTTGTCTCTGTGTGCCAAGAAGAAAAAGATGTATTAATATAGTGCCCTGTTATATCAACAATCAATGCCAGTTTTCAATATATTGATGTGAAGATCTTATGGTGGCTACCTTTTGTGGCATCCTTCAGTACAGTTACTGAAATCTTAGAAAGCAAATGTTCTGACTAGAGTGTCTCAAAAGACAAGTGGCAAGGATCTGTTTGCCAAATTTGAAGAAACCTGGAAAGGTCACAGTGGTTTCTGGTGGCCCAGCACCATTGTATAGTGTGTCTGGATCCTTGCCTGTCTGTGTGCTCCTTGGGCAGGATAAATGACAGCTCAGCTGCAACATTGGTCTCCATCTTGGCAGTCGGTATGTAATTCTTAATCAGCTGGAAGATTTTTTCATCATTGCTGTCAGGAGTCTTCACGATGACCAGGTGATACCCCACACCTGAAAAGATCCATGGAGAAGGTCAAATGAAGCGTTTTCAATATTCTCAGCTAAAGCATGCTTAATCTCTACTGTTCGGGTCTATTAGCTGCATGTGATAAGGCACTTCGGTGTTCTGTAATAAAAAGACACACATGCAGCCTGGTGTGGTGGTGCACGCCTTTAATCCCAGCACTTGGGAGGCAGAGGCAAGTGGATTTCTGAGTTTGAGACCAGCCTGGTCTACAAAGTGAGTTCCAGGACAGCCAGGGCTATACAGAGAAACCCTGTCTGGAAAAACCAAAGGGGGGGGGAGACACACCTGTACGTTGTATTGTCAATAGTTGCACATGTCACTAAGAACTTAACATCCAGAACTGTTAATGCTTAGCTTATTCTGAGTGATCCCCTGTTCCCAGGCTCTGATACTACTGGTGAAGTACAAGGTTGAAATCAAAGGAACTAACTTAACTCACATGGCCTGAACCCGCATATCCAGAGAGAGGAGAGAGGAAGAGAGGCTGGTAATAAGAGAAGCAGTGATATCCTGAGTCTACTTGACCAGGATGGCAAGGACAGACTGTCATCATGCCTCAGGCTACCCCTTCTGTGTAACCTGATAGCCAGAGATAAGATGTTAGACAGATTTTGAGGCTGTTTAATCTGCCACGTTCTCCGATAGTCATTCACTGAATCAATCAAGGTTTACAAGATTTAAATTCCGGCAATGATCAATGACTTCTGCAAATGGCAGGTAGCAGTGGGCTCTGATATTCTGGTTACACACAGAGAATAAGGTGTAGTGTGTATGATGTACTGTAAGTCACTTGCTTACAAGTCTAAGGAAGTGTATTCGTGTGTGTGTGTGTGTGTGTGTGTGTGTGTGTGTGTGTGTGTGTGTGTGTTGTATGAGATTGTACCCATGGCCATGAGCACGTGAAGCAAATTATCTTCCACTGAGCTGTTTAATCCCCAACCTTTAAGGATTGTATTACAACAGCTACCACCTACTGCTATCAGAGTCCAGAGTGAAGAGCAATATACGTTACAGATCAGATGTGGGGAACTACAGAAAATATTCTCTGTAAGTACTCTCCTGCTAAAATGGCAAGTAGTAGCTTAAAGAACAAAGATCCACATTATTTGATGATTTGAGGCACACTAAATGAGGACCGATTTATAAGCCAGGCATGATTTAGATCCTAAGGCTGGTTTGAGCTAGGCCAAACATGTAAACATCCTAATGGCCTGTATCTCTGTGAAGAAATATAGCTGAATTTGATTAGTTAGAAAATTGTATGTGTGCTAAACCATATAAGTGCAAAGGGGAGAAACATCAATTGTTGATGGATGGGTAATCCAAAATGATGTGTCAATGAAGTCATTAAACTTGAGCTAGGATCAGCAAAGGCTAACCGAGGAAGCCACAGTGGGACCTGTCTGAAGGAATGAAGCAGGTGTTAGGGCCTATTCTGAATTTTTTGAGTACAGAAAATTATCCACAATTGAAACACAAAGTCACTGGGGTCCAGTGGAACTCTTGCATAGCTGTCCCTGGTTAAGGGAACAAACAGCAAAACTTGGGTCCTAAAGCAGAAGCAGCACCAGGAGATGCTGTGGCCCAGCCACCCACTCTTATCAGGTTAGACAGCATTTTGAAAAATTTTGCAGGTAAGGGAACCTGAGCCCCAACATGCCAAGTGACTTTGTAATTGATAAGCATTGAGAGCCATGCCCTATTTAGTCTGCCTACACAATGCTCCATAAAGAAAAGTTTTGTTTAAATTTTCTTCAGATTTGACAGATGGTCATTCAGTTTTTCTCTTCCCTCATATTGGAATCTTTTCAAATCCATTTTTTTTTACAGAGACTAGACAACTCTGAATCATCACACTATAGGTTTACATTATAAAGCCAAATGCAATGCCATTTGGACACCTAAAGAGCTGACTGAAGGCAGTGAGACTCATGTGCTGTCCTGACCAGGGAGATCCAGGTACCAGCATACAAGGCATTACTCATGCCTTGCCCTCTTAGTTCTAACATTTAGCTCCTGTAGCTGGATTGCTACTGCATCCTCTGCTAAGGCTTCTGAATTCTGCAATATGATGGACATCAGACAAAAATCATTATTGTTTGCAATTCCCTTCTATTTTCAACATGGTTTTCAAATTTAATTTGTCATTACCCAAACAAAAAGAATTGATTCAGGCTTACCTTTATGTTGTTGAGCATGGTGGGGGAAGACAATTTTTACCTTCATATTTTTCTTTTATTATGTCATTCTCATTTCACTGTCTTAAAAACCTATTTTCCATTGCTCTTTTTTTGTATGTGTGTAGTGTGTACATGAATGTATGTGAGTTCTTATCCATGCAAGTGCATATGTGTGTACATGGGTGTATTCATTTGTGTTGATGTGGGACAGAGGTTGGCATTATGTGTCTTTCTTGAGCACTATCTTCCTTATACATTGAAGCAGGATCTCTTATTTAATACCAGAGCTCAAAGACTTGGCTTGTCTGGCTAGCCAGTTTGCTAGGGGGACTTCCAGTCTTGGCATCCCAGCAGCTGGAATTACAAGTGGGCCACCATGCCCACCCAGTATTAAGGCATTGATGGGGTCAGTCCTGACACACACACGACTTGACCTACTGAGTGTGTTTCCAGCCCTCACTACCCTTTTAAGTTTCTTTTTAAGCTGAAAACCACATCTATAATCAATATATTCAGGTACTAATTGTGTGTGCCCCGTTGACTTACAATAGAACATTGATTCCTATTTACTAATCAAGAGTGCAAAGGCAGTCGATGATATTGTTTACCCTACTTCTGACACTGAGGAGTTTACTATTAAAACCCACATTCCTCTTTGGAGAAGGGAAAAGAAGAGGTGGTTTATCCCCCTGAAGAGTGACAAGTCAGCATTAAGTACAGAAAAGTGTGGGCTTGGATGTTAGATGCACCCAGGCCCAAATCTCTTTCAATTACCTTTTGGATTTCTCATTACTGAAGTATGAGCACCAGCTCTCTTATACATAAGAAGAGCTCTGTAGATATCATTAAATCATGTGTATCAAGAGTGCGATCTAACAGTTCACCCATGGGAGAACCAGTAAATGTGAGCTCAATGAATTCAAATACTGTAATGACTCCATCTTTAACTACATCCATTGATCTGTATCTTCAAAAGTTTGTATTTCTTACCAGCTTGAGACATATTTTCAACATCAATAACAAACAACTCAGCTGTGCCCATGTGTTAATATTAGTTCCCATAAGACTCCACTGAACTACATATTAAATCTGTGCTCCTATGACAAATTATCAGTTATCATCAGCCATATGGAAGAAATAAATACAATGTCCTTGTTTATTGGGACAATAAGGAACATTTTCTAAGTCAGAATATGCTTATTGGGTCAAAATAGGAGAAAAAAACTGGATAGGTTTTGTCTAAATTATAACCAAAACACTTCAGATCTAATGCAACAGAACATGGGAAGGTCTGTGTAGAAAAAAAAAACCAAGAATGAAAATGATGTTAGAAGAATATTTTTTGAGACAAGGTCTCACTATGTAGAGCTTCTAATTCATCATTCCTACTATCTCAAGTCTACCAAGCACCACATTTATAGGCATGTGCCACCCAGCTAAAAAATACAAAGAATCAGATAGATAGATAGATAGATAGATAGATAGATAGATAGATAGATAGATAGATAGATAGATAGATAGATAGATACCATATAGTTTCTTCAGAAAAAGCGAAGAGCCACAGCACTTCAGGGTCCCCATGACCAGGATAGCGATCCGGTCACCAAGCACATCAGCCTCATCCATATGGTGTGTGGTCAGTAAGATGGTACGGTCCTTTTTATAATGCTGAAGTAGGTCCCAGGTGGCCCTCCTGGAGACTGGATCCATGCCAGAAGTTGGCTCATCAAGTATCACCACCTAGAGACAAAATAAGTAACCAAGAGTCTATTTACTTCATGTTTGCTACAAATAGGATAATCTACTATACATCGGAGACACATTAAAGCAAACTTACAGACTCTAGACCACCCTAGGATGAACAACCCCTAAATCCTTAACTGTCAAACTTATGGCATTATGTCAAACTTTATGTCAGCTGCATTAATAATGGGAAGTCTCTCTCCTTATCATTTGGGAGAGTTGAGTTTGTGCCAGTTTTTGTGTTTGAATCTGGAGGAGTAAAGACCCATTTTATTTTATCTTATTTCTTACTATGTGTGTGTACACACATGTGGATATCAGGAATTGATGTCCAATGTCTTCCTCAGCCACTCTATATGCCTTATCTTTTGAAACAGGGTCTCACTCTGAACCCAGAACTCATTTCTAGGGATCAGTCTGTCTCCACATCATCTTTGGTTTAACATTATAGGCACCCCAAACCATGCTGGGCACTTTTACCTGGGTGCTGGGGATATTCATGAAGCCACAAGAACCCGTTTAACTGTCAGTTACCTTAGTGCCCCCTATCAGAGCTATAATGATTGAGAGCTTGCGCTTCATTCCTCCGCTCAGATCCTTTGACATGGTATTACTTTGCTGCAGCAGGCCAAAAGAGGTGAGCATTCTGTGAGTTTCTCTTGATCGGTTCTGCAAAGGTATTCCTTTGATCTAAAAAAGAGGAGTCAGAGTTTATGCAGTGCTCTCAACCCTGTGCTTAGAAAATTCTTACATTAGGGCTTTAACAAAGCCGTGTGCACATGCTCGCCCTTCTCATTGCTTCCAACATGAACTTTTGATGAAGGTAAGGCTGCAGGTCCTTGTTCACACTGCCTGGAGGATGTGAGGAGAGCAGAAAGTGAGTGCTCACCACGCAGTAGAAATGAAGGTGTTCTGACACTGTCAGCATCGGGAACAACAGGTCATCCTGAGGGCACAAGCCCAAGCTTTTTCTAATTTGAACCATGTCAGATGAGATGTCATATCCACTAATGTAGACCTTTCCTCTGGTAGGAAGATACAAGCCTACAATTAAGCAAAGACATGGCAGAGCTTAGCTTCAGCAAAGACGCGTGGCAATGTGCTGCTTACTGGACACCTTACCTGCAGAGTCTATGGACCAAAAGTAAAAGTGTTGTCCACAGAGATACCTAGTGCCAATGGTCATGATCTCATGGAGATGGCGAAAGAAGTGATTTTTCATTTTCGTCTAATTTTATGTCTTTATTGAGAGCATTTTCCCCTTTCCTCGCTCTAATCCCTCCCATGTATCTCCCCTTTTGCTCTCAAACTTATGGCCTCTTTTAAATTTACACACACACACACACACACACACACACACACACACAAATATAACCTTCTCAGTCCATCTAATGCTACTTGTACATATAAGATTTCAGGTGTTATATAGCAAATTAGGAAGTTCTTCTCTGTGGAAGGCTATTTTCTCCCTCTCTTGACATGCCTTCGTTGCCTGTTGTTCTTTGTCGATGGTTGGGCCCTGTGAGATTTCCCCTTCCGTATTACAATATCTACTGGTATCCTCCTAGTTTGGGTCTTCTTTAGGTAGCCATATTGTTGAGATTACATGGGTGTAGCTCACCTTATATTTCTAGGAGATAGGATCTCAGAGCAGACTTTGTGTGCCTCTGGCTCTTACAATCCTTCCACACCCTCTTCCTCCATGCTTCCTGAGCCGTAGGTGTAGGAGTTGTGTCCACTGAACTAGACACACAAACTTGTTTTCTGCATTTTGGTCAGTTGTAATTTTCTAGAGTGGTGTCTTTTGCAACAAGAAGTTTCTTGGATGAGGGAAGAGGTCCACACATATTTATGGTTAAAAGGATAAATATTTAGAATACAGTTAGGGATTACGATGGTTTAGGTAAAGCAGTAGTTGTAGGCTTTCCTCCAAGATCCATGACCTCTCTCTCCCTAGGTAGTTGAGCAGGCATGGTTTCCCTTGTGTTGAGCAGGTCTTCATTTCCATTACAGAGCTGTTGGTTACTTCCAAGATATATGTGCCACTACTGCACCCTTACTGTTATCTTGTCGTGCTGGTCATTGCTGTGGTTCATATGTGTCACAGCTGGATAGGTCTGTTGATTGTGTCCCCCTTGGGAAGGCTGCAAGGAACCTTCTGGTACCATGAAAGCTGGTCCTCAGGTAGGAGGCTTTCGGGGAAGATCCAGTTCTGATCATCAGAATCCTAAGCCTGACGTGCACTGAGTCCTGAAGGATAGAGATAATCTCTAGAAGGAAGACCTGTGGAAGCAGGTTATGATGTTTGGGGAGTCTCTTACATTTCCCAAGGCCAGACCTTGAAAGGGGGTTTCTCATGTCTGGAATTGGTGGTTCTGTTACGTAGCAGCCTAGGGCTCTTGTGGGGCGCACTGTCAGCCCAGGTAGGAAATTTTCATTTAAAATATATATGTATACACACAGACTTGTATTTGTTATATGTAATTTTAGGTAAATTATATTATAAAGATATTGTAATAAAGAATATGATGTTATAAAGAAATAATATATTATAAAGAAATAATTTGATTTCTTGTGGGGTTTATTTCAGACACCCTTACTGTTATTTTATTCTCTCTCTCTCCCTCTGTATTGATCTCCTCACCTCTATAATTAGAGTTCTCTGCCTTTTATTTCCATTTCTCTCTTCAAATCACTTGTACTCTGATATTCTTTCCTCTAAAGCCACCCATAGTCCTTATCGCTTTCTTGGTACCCGCAGTTACTCCAGGTTTGTTGGCTATCCAAGCCAACCCAAGCTGCCAGCCAGCAGAGGAAGCTTTCCCTGTGGAGGACTCCCTTTATAAACATTGTAAACCCTCAATGCGTGCACATGGTCAGGTCCTCTTAGGAGCTCCAGCAGTCAGGCCACAGAGGATAAAACAGCTGTAACTGTCAGACTCAGCTCCTCAAGATGAAAGGGGGTCAGGCCCCACCTCCAGCTTCCCTAATGGCCCAGGGGGTTGTTTTCTAACTGGCTCTAATGGTCGTTCCCAGCCCCAAGTTAGGAGAGTGGCCAGGCCCTGCCCTTCAAGAATAAAATCCCACCAATCTTTGAGCTTGCCCCTAAAATCAGGCCACATAACCTCCAGTCTGGAAAGCACCCCCATTCTCACCTCAAGAAACCCTGCCTTCTGCCTAGTTTTCTGCTGCTTCTCACCCCAACAGGATTTTCTCTACTGATAAACCTCCTGTGTGAGATTTGTTAGGAGGTGGGACTTCATGATTTTCCTTGGCTCCGGACCACTGGGATACCTTTCCTAGCAGAACTGTCTCCCTGGGGAAACCTCTCTAAGCGGAGCTACTGCACTTGCACTGGGGAAACTTTATTGGCAGCTAGAGTAGAACTTCTCAGGAGAAGTCTTTCCCTTCAGAAATGCAACACTTACAAAGTGATTCACCCACTCGGGAAGATTTGGATCTACAACCAAGATGAGAGACAGCATTCAACGTTTGTCTTTCTGGATCTCTGTTGCTTCACCCGATATCATCATTTCCTAGTTCCATCCATTTTTGTTTTTCAGCGAATATTATTCCATAGTGTTTGTAGGCCACATTTTCATTATCCGTTCATCACTTGAAAGGCATTTAGGTTCTTTCCATTTCCTAGCTCTTGTGACTAGAGCGACAATGACTGTGGCAGAGGAAGTATCTGTGGAGTAGGGTATTGAGGTCTTGAGGCAAATGCCAAGGAGTGGAAGAGCTGAACTGCATGGTTCCTTCATGTTAGGCTTTTGGAGAATTCTCCACACTGATTTCCCTAGTGGGTGGACTAATTTGTAATCCCACCAATAGTGAATGCTCTGTATAAATCTGGAATCTTCTTTCAGATGTTTAGCTAGGAGAGACTCTCTCCTGCCTGCTGTATCAGTTTCTTCTTCACTTGCTTTCCTTCCCATGAGGTATGGAAGGAAGCGTTTTAGCTTTGTGATGTCCCGCTTGCCAATTGTTGACATTAATTCCAGGGCAAATGGAGTCCTACAGAAAGTCCTTCCCTAGACCTGTGTCATACAGGGTACTTCCTCTGTTTTCTTCTATCAGTTTCAGGTTTCACATGCAAGTTGTTGATCCATTTGGGGTTGCTGTGCATAGTGATAGATATGGGTCTAGTTTTATTCTCCTACATCGAGAGCTGGAACTTCTCGGGCAGGCCTGATTGGACATCTGATATTCTAAGCACCATTATTTCTTCTGACCAGTATATATTTGGGGAAACTTTTTCAAATATCAGATGGCTATAGCCACCTATACGTATGTTTGCATCGTCTACTTTGTTCATTTGATTTCATATCTGCTTTTGTACCAGTACCATACTGTCTTTATTCCTATGGCTCTGTAATAATCTGTGTCAATCAGGGATATTGTCCTATGGTCCTATGGCTTTCTTTTTTGTTGTTGTTGTCTTTATCTGATTTAGGTATTACAGTAATATTTGATCCATAGGTTATGTTTGAGAGCACTCCTTCTGTTTCTAATTTTTAAGATAGTTTAAGAAATATTGGCTGTAGATCTTCTTTGAAAGTCTGAAATAAAACCTGCTGTAAATGAATCCACCCAGGACTCTTTTTTTTTCTATTTCAATCTTGTTTGTTGTTTTCAGTCTGTTTAGGTTGTTGATATCTTGGTTTAATTTTGGTGGTTTGACTCAATCTAGAAACTTATTCTTTTTTATTTTTTTCTTAGTTTTTCTAGCCAATAGAGTCTAGGTTTTTAAAGTATTCTTTTATGATATTCTGTATTTCTTTGGTGTCTGCCGTAATGTTTCCCTGTTCATTTCTGATTCTGTTAAAGTCCTTTCCTTCTGTTGGTTAATGAGCCAACAGCCTGCCAATGGTGTTTATCTTCTCAAAGAAACAACTCTTTGTATTGCTTGTTTTGTTTCATTGATTTTGGCTCAGATTTTTACTATTTCTTGACATTTGGTGAGTCTGGATATGGTATGTTCTTGCTTTTTAACTTTTTGAGTTGCATCATTAAACCATTTATTTGAGAGGGGTATTTGGTAATGCTGCCTTTCCTGGGACACTTGGGGTACTATTGTAGCTATGAAATGCAGGAAGCCATCAGGAACCTAGAGAGTTACATCGCTGGGAAATATAAAGTCTACTTAAATGTTTACAAGAAGTAGATTCAAAAGACCCTGATCTAAACCAAAAAGAAAACAATCCAAGCAGCTTGCTTTGCCAGCACTGTATTTATCCTATCATGCAATTATACAATTAATTTATCTTTTTAAGTTTAATTTTTTGACACATAAAATATAACATTGTCCACATTAGTTAATGGTATACCATATGATTCTTCAAATGCACAAAAACAATGTATAGTGCTGAAGGCTTTCAAAATCTTTTTTTCCAGCTTTTTAAACTATATGGGAATTATTAAAGATGCTTTCTTACTGGGCAATAAAATACCAGGACTTCTTAATCCTATCTAATAACCTAGTAACCACTGATCTATTTCCCCATCTGTACCCTCCCGTTTCCCATCCGTACCCTCCCATTTCCCATCCATACCCTCCCATTTCCCTCCAGACTCATGTAGTCACAACTCTACTCTCAACTTCTATGTTTTCTACTCTACATATGAATTACACCATGTGGAACTCGATTTTTTTTCATTCCTGTCCACATTGTCACAAATGACAGACTTTCCATTCTTTTTATGGCTAAATGGTATTCAATTGTGTATATGACATTTTACTTGTCTATTAATCAGCTGATACCCACCCGAGTGGCTTCCTTTCCTTGGCTATTTCCACTAAGGCTCCCCTTCAAAGATATCACCCTATAATCAGTCGCAGAGTGAGTCTGATAACACTATACCTTACCTTACAATTTGACAAGGCTTCCTTTGGAGTAAAATGAAAAGGCATGTGACAGTAATTCAAATGCACACACAAATGGCCACAGATTTATTATTTCATCTATAGAAAATGTGCCAGTTAGTCAAGTCCACAGGACCTGCAATCAAACTGCTGGTCGGTGGCTTTCTTGGACAGGACATTAAGCAGAAAGTGATGACTAAGGCTAGAGATTTCTTTCAGGACAGCACAGCTTTTCTTAAGCAAAATCAAGGTGACCGCTACCAATTGGCTTATACCAAATTTGCCTTTAAAAATATTAACATTTAGAAAAATTAACAGGGACTGGAGAGATGGTTAGTAGTTATGATCATTGGCTGCTCTTCCAGAGGTCTCAGGTTCAATTCCCAGTGCCTACATGGTGGCTCCCAACTGGCTTTAACTCCAGTCCCTAGGGTTCTGATACCCTCTTCTGGCCTCCATGGGTACTGCATGCAGGCAAAACTATCCTTATGTACAGAAAAATTAACCAAGCATGACCCTTGCCTTAAACAACTTAAGTCTACTGCTGAAAGCAAATGACTAAACAATGGTGACATATGATTAATATGCTCTGCATGCATGGGTTGAACATTCTGTGGGGAACTGTTCTAGTCACTTGGGCCATATTAATTACCAAACACAGGTTAGAGTTAATAATTGTCAATGAGGAGCTGTGGAGGCCACCCGGGGGCTGGGCATCCTCTTCTGCTCTGCCTCACCCTTACAGGGCTCTAGTCACTGATTGGGCTTAAGGACATTTGAACAATCTCTGACGTATAAAGCAACAGTCACAGGTTCTGGAACAAGAACGTGTCTTTGGTGACTACGGCCATGTACATGTAACACATGGAGTGTGTCTAAGAAGGCAGATACAGGGACGTTTTGTGAGTGGTAGGAAACACTGCACTCGTGTTGAGCACAGTTGTGACTCCTTTACAGATGCTTGTTGAGGGACAATGACTTTAAGAAGAGGTTTTTAAACTAAGGTTTAGAAATTCAACAGCTTTCGATCTGCATAGCTCATTTCTCAGAAGTGAGCCATACCTATCCAGCATGCCCTGGGGATCTCAGCCTTGACCCCCAGATGTCACCTGACACTGCCACGTTCTTTCTGCCATCTTTCACTTTTTCTCCTTGCTCTCTGCCCACATGACAGTCTCTATCCTCTTGCTTCCAAGCACTGTATGTCCTTGAAATGCGTATCATTCTTTCTCTTTATGTGTTTTTCTCTCACTCTTTCCTCAGATTCAGATTTCATTTCTGCTTACCCACCACCTCCCTAAGCAGGAACTAGTCAGGTTGCCAGGATAGAACTCTTGCTTTGAGCCCTGTCTGTTTCTCAAGCCACGTTATGAAGCTCTGTCTACCCAGGAACAACTGTAAAATTCCTGGAGGTCAGGGCTTTGGGCCTATTTGTTCACTTTTGGTTTTTATCCCAATACCTTGCGTATTGACAGTCTACATTGATAGAATAAACAAAGTTATTGGTTCATATGAAACGTAGGATCGAATGAATTAAAGATGGAGTTCTTAGGCCGGTGAGCTGGTTTAGTAGGCGAAGGTACTTGCTGCCACGCCTGGATGCCTGAGTGCAGTCACCAGACCTCCCAGTCACCAGGGAGGAATCGCTGCTCGGTTGTCCTCTGATCTCCACATGTGTGCTGTGGCATAGATGCTCCTCTCCCCAAGCACACAAAACAAGGAATTAAAAATGGGTTTTTAAAAGCAGATTATTTGAGAAATCAGAGAACTTTCTGGGTATAATTGCCCATCTTAATAGGTAGTTGGGTTACACAAATACATACATATGTCAAAAAATTAGCAAATAACTGAAATTTAAACATTGTGAAATAGTCTTATCCAAAAATTCTAAATTACATAGTAAAAGGAATAATGTATAGAATCAACTTTGAAATGTTTTAAAATGGGTTTATAACTATATAGAAAGCATAGTAAAGTGTTGGAATGGTTGAGTGTAGGCTATACATATAGGGATATTTGCTAAAAGTTTTTTTTCAGTTTAACTCTGTGTTTGAGATATTCTCCACAAATTAATATGTGTCCATAGTACACACTCCCACTGAGAGCAATGCACACCGAACAAATGACAATGGTTTTCTGTGATTCAGAGACTAACAGGAGATAAAACAATGTTGGGGAAAGCCAATAAAAAAATTATCACAGAAGTGTCAGCAAAAGCCCCACAGTCAGTCCACAGAACAGGCCCCAGTGTGACCCTGGATACATACCTGTAAGGATGGACAGCGTGGTGGTTTTTCCTGCCCCGTTATGTCCAAGAAGAACAGTTATCTGCCCCTCATATAAGTTCAAAGACAAGTCGTTTACTGCCATCAGAGTACTGTTTTTTAAGATGAATTCCTGCCAAAAGAGAAACAAGTACAAGTTTGATGACTGTCACCTGTAAACAAGGATTCATTAACTATTCAGAGTTGAAGGAAAATGTCATTGATTTCAAGACTGGAGAAATAAAACCAAACAGAGATTAAATAGTGGAAACCAAGCAATGCCTACAGGCAGTGATAGGGATTGTTTCAAGGGTTACAGATTTCCCCTGAACAATCTTGAAACAGATTAAACTCCAGTCTACCCTAGTCAGTCAGCCTCTGTCAGTCAGTCCCAGTCAGATCCAGTCAGCCACAGTCATTCAGTCCCAGTCAGTCAGACCCACTCAGCCACAGTCAGTCAGACCCACTTAGTAAAACCCACTCAGTCAGACCTACTCAGCCACAGTCAGTCAGACCCAGTAATTCAGTCCCAGTCAGTCAGACCCACTTAGCCACAGTCAGTCAGACCCAGTCATTCAGACCCACTCAGTCAGACCCACTCAGTCAGACCCACTCAGCCACAGTCAGTCAGACCCAGTCAGACCCAGTCAGCCCATCAGTCTCTCCTATGTCTCAGAATGAACTGCTGAAAATCCCATTGCAGACACCACTCATCACACCAAAATGAACTCTCTCTCTCCTGTGCTCTTATCTACATGAGACACACAACTATCCATCTACCCACACAATCCAAAATTGGAGACTGAGGGACCTCATATCATTTTTCTACCTCATATACTGAAAACTTGTTAGTCACTAATCACTGCTAACCAGCTCATTTGCTTATTTAACAAGAAATTATTGAGCACTTGTGTAGCGTGCATTGTAGAACATGGTCTGATTGTCGTTATGAAGAAGGTATAACAGGAAAGCACATATGCATCTGTGCATAGGAAATACTTAAAGCGTTCACTAACCATTAGAAGAATGCACCAGTGGAACTTATTGAGAGCCTAGAACAGTGCTTGTGTAAGTGTACTCAAGATGTTCCTCAAAGGAAGAAATGCAGTTTGCCAGCTGAGCAGCATTGGGAGCACATATCACACGTAAGCTATACATCTAACAACGGGCACAGCATTACAAAAGGAATTACAAAGACTATTTAGACACCCCTCTCTCCACCTGTGCCTGAAAGAGAAAGTGCTTTGAACAAGATGGTAAATTGCATCTGTTACTTCAGTGACAATCTCTTAATAGTGGACTCGGAATTTAAGAGCCTTTGGTTGCCTAGATCTAAACTTTTCTTCTGAGTTTGTGAACTATCATTTCTTTTGTTAAGTGGTATTTTAAGACTAAATAAAAACCCAAATGTGGTATCAGTCCAATTCATAAATTTATTTTAATAGGCATGTTACGTTGTGCACACACTCTACAGTAAGCCCATTTAAAGAGTATAATTTGGTGGGTTTCAGTATATTCATGGTTTTACAGCTATCTGCAGGTCCCATGGGTACTTCTTTCTCTCTTTCTCTGTCCTAACTTGGAAATACAGACTGCCTTGGCTGCTCTGTGACACAGCTAACTGAAGCAACTCCAGACCTTCAACAATACCAGGCACTCATTCATGTTTTTCACCAAACATTCATAAGTGAACCATTGCTAGCCACTAGACATCAGCTTCTCTCCTGTGCCAAGGTTCTTAAAGCCCTGTCTGAAAAACTTAAACCTGACCTCTTTCTTTGTTGTTATTGTAGACATACTTAAGTAAAACATCCATTCTCTCTCTCCTTCCCTTCTTCCTCCCTTCTAGGTAAACCTTCCCTATCTAGGAGACTCTATCTTATGGCAATCATTTTGTTCATCTGACTCTTAATCTTCCCACCCCCTTTCCACAATGCTCCCTGGACTTCATGTAAAAGGTGTAAGGGTCACACTGTAGTTGTAGCAACTGGGGCTGGCCCCATGCTCACAGGCTTTAATCTGGGTAGGTTATTTATTGCTTTTCACTCTAGACAACGTTCCCAGCAGCTTCGGCTACTAGGAGAGCTAGTCCTGAGGGAGGAGGCTTCAAGTTCTGTTACAAATTAATTTCTCCAAGTCCTATGTCCAAAATGAATGGTATTTTCAGCAATAGAATCTTACTTTGAGGTTCTGGGAGACAAGCAAGGACAATAAGAATTACGTGCTTTTCTTTGACAGACAACTTGGGTTTTCTAATTAGTCACCTTCTGCTCTGCTTAACTAATCCCCAATGAGGTGAGGAGAACACCCTGACTTTATTTTAGGCTGAGATATGTCAGGGGCTGATGACATCATTTTAAAAGCACTCCACATGTCTTTACTTTCTGCATTTGTTGAATGCAGTGTGCCAATCAGGTCTATAAATTAACTACAGACTTCAGTTGCTTATGTACTGGACTAATTCTATGCTCATATTCTTAGTGTTTTCCTATTTTTTCTGCTTTTAAAATTATTTTTAATATACTAATCACTATTTTTAAATTTGTGCATACTAGTTTTAACATCTATATCATGTTCCTAATGAAGCTCATCTATTGTGTGTTTACTGTTAGTTACTCGTTGCTATTTTGTGCTTCTCCACATGTCTAAAGAGAGGCCTGTGGATCTACGGAGCACTCATGACACTCTGTGCAAAGTTATGGAGAGGTCTGGGAAGAAATGAACCACTGTAACATCAGAGGTGTGTGCCGGGGGATTCTGCAGGAAAGTAAAACCGGAGAGAGGAGAGAAACAGGGGCAGAACATACTTTCTTTGGTTTAGCACTGCAATATTAAAACAGTGGTTGATGTCAGTAAATATCCAAAACAATCCAATAAAAAGGCTGTTTGACACCTGTGCAATATGATCAAAGCAGAATGTAGGGATAACTGGTAAAAAACAAACAAAAAAAAAAACAAAAAACAAAAACAAAAAA
>NC_034590.1:89888529-89890350 GCF_900095145.1 Mus pahari | reverse complement strand
AAAAAAAAAAAAAAAAAAAAAAAAAAAAAAAAAAAAAAAAAAAAAAAAAAAAAACATGTTCCTAATGAAATGACCCTTAACCCAGGCACATTGCAGACAGTCCTCCACTGGCACTTAACCCAGGCACATGGCAGACATTATGAAAAGGATTCAATTGCCACAAATTATGAAATTAAACATTCAAATTAAGTTAGAATAGCTCCTTGGGAGGCTAGGGAATGTAAGCAGGTATAAGTTTTCTGATCCAGAAAAGAATAAACACCTAAAAATATCACAAAGAGTTTAAAATAACCTAACCTCTAACCTGTAAAACAAATCAGGATACTATTTGTTTTACAACAACAAATCAATACCTAATAAAAGTTCCGTCTTGACTCTACATCTTATCACATAGAGCAGCATTATCATCTACATAAGGGTAGATCGTATTCTGAAAGGAGAAGAAGAGAAATAATACAGAGAGCCTTGACCTCATGATTTCTGTGCCTCAGCCTCCCAAGGGCTGGGATAAAAGATGTGGCTGCCATGCCCAGCCAATAAATGGACTTTTGATTTTCTTGTATACAATTCATCTTATTTACTTTATCTTTTAATTATACAATTCAATTTCATCTTATTTACTTTATCTTTTAATTAACATAGCTGTGGAGTTGTGGCCATGACAAGCATCTAATCTCTATACTATATTGTCTCTCCATCCCACTGAGAAACAAAAACCTGGTGAATAAATAAATACCTTGTACAAGTGCTGAATCCGGATGCCAGCCACTAAGCCAACAGGTTCAGGCTCCATAAAATCACTGGGAAGTAAACCAGAGACTTGGCTCTCTTCCCTGCTTAAGGCTGGCTCTCCAAACCAGTAGGCTTTCTAAATAACAACAACCAAAAATAATGATAGTAATAATGTTAATAATAATGATAGTCATAGTAATAATAATAATAATAGAAAGCTAAGTGCTCTAAGATGTCAAAGCTCTCTGGCTTGTTTCACTCTGGCTCACAGTTACAATGGATGACTTGATGAGTTATCACTTGTGATGGGTATAACAGGAAGTAAATTGTCTGTAATATGAATTTCTAAAATTATGATCACAGAATACACATCTTGCTTCAAGCTCAGCTTTGCAAGAAGAAAGTCAGTGAAGCCACCTCAGAAGGGCATAGCGGGAAGCTATGGAGATAGAAAATGCATTTGGCAAAATTCAGAGTATATTCATTATAAACAAAATCTTCAGAAAATAAAATATGGCAAGAATTTACTCAACACATTAAATTCTATCTCATAATACCACAGCCAACATCACTTCCAATGGAGGAAGGCGGAAAGCATTTCTTTCAATATCTGGAACAAGAGCATTTATATGTTTACCACCCTTACTTAATGCAGTGGTGAAAGTCTTAGCCAGGGCAGTTAAGAACAATAAACGAGGAAGTCAGATGATTTCAGTTTGCAGGTAATAACTAATAAATGCAGAGAACTTCACCAGTCAACCTACAGAAGTGAATAGATTTTTAAAAATATACTAAAAACACACTAGTTGAAATGGAAGTCAAGAAAACAATTCCATGGACAACAGCAATAGCCACAAAATTGCCTATGGGTAAATGTAATCAAATAAATGACTTCTATAATAAAAATTACAAAATTCTGAAGAAATTAAATAGAATGCTAAAAAGTAAGGGTTGCTGGTCATTAGCCTACCTTCATGTTCAATAAGAGATCCTGTCTCAAAGGATTAAGGTAGAGGTGGTAGAACAGCATGGCACTCTCCACGGGACTACACACACACACACACACACACACACACACACACACACACA
>NC_034590.1:89870214-89886514 GCF_900095145.1 Mus pahari | reverse complement strand
GGAGTGGGTGGGTAGGGGAACAGAGGTGGGGGGAGGGGTATGGGAATCTTTCGGGATAGCATTTGAAATGTAAATAAAGAAAATAATAATAAAAAAAAAAAATAAAGCACAGCTGAGTGTTAAAAAAAAAAAAAAANAAAATTAGATCTCTGTGCACAGAACGAGATCAAAGGTCAATCCTTCAGCATATATGATAACCAAACACATAAACCTACTAGAAGGAAAATGGGGCAATATTTTAAGACTCATGGATAGCTGGTGGTTTTTTTTTTTAATAATAAGATCCCAAAAGAACAACTACAACTTACCTGTGAAATGGGAGAAAATATTTCTAAACTAGTTGTCCAAAAGGAATGTTTTCAGAATAGATAGGCAACTGAAACTCTTCAGTCGTAGGAAATTCAAGTGTAATGCAATTTCAAAATGGCAAATTATATGAATAGGTATTTCTCGAAAGACACACAAAGGTCCAGTAAATAAAAATTATCCAGCATCACTACAAGAGCTACAAATCAAAATCACAATAATATATTATCACAGACAGACAGACAGACACACACACACACACACACGCACACACGCACACACACACACACAGGGAGCCATAATAGGACAAGCTAATAACTAGCAGGTGATCTTCCTGAGATGGTCTGCTTCAGATTATAATATAATATAATCTGTGACAGATTTGCTCTTATTAGGCAAGGCCCTAAGAAAATTCATTTTAGGAAAGATTGCTGCTATTAATATGCTTTTCCTGTTATTATTAACCATTTATAACAATCACTAGGTATTAGTCCACCCCTTTTGAGCAGATCTCTGCAGACCTACAAAGATGAACTGTATTGTAGTGTTGCTCTATAGACAAATAGCTGACTTCTTAAGTCTTAATGATGATCCTATAAGAGTTCTTAAAATTATTCAGCTCTTTTATAGTGGGGCTGCTATTAGGTCATTTTCTAGTAGTCAAAACTGCAATGAGAACTCTACCAGTCTCTCATGCGTCACCAATTAATTGCTCTTAGATAGTAACCAGACTTTCTCCTACTCAGAGCACATTCCAAGAGGTTGTAAAACCGTAACCAAATGTCATAAAAAGGTAACTAACAGGTGCTAGGATAGAAGATAAAATATTGACTGGGTTTATCTATACAAAACTTCACTAATAACTTAGTTATGGTTTTAAACCTTTAGTGAACCTGTGGAGCTGTGACAGGTGATGGATGTTTAGCCAGATAATTACTCCAGTGGATATGCATGTAAACATTCTCTGTTGTAAACTTCTATTTCAATTTATGATTTGATTTTTTGTGTGAACTTGCGATGGACTTTTTAACGTGCGATCATGTATTCCAAAATATGTTTAAGTGCTGAGGACAAAGAGAGGAGTCAGAAGAACTGAGCTATGGGAACTGAGCAGAGAGGGCATTGAGCTGAGGAGAACTTTTTTAGACAGAACACTTTTTAAACAGAACCGAGCTCAAGAAGAACTTAGAAGTAGAGGCATAGCATTGGGAGAAAAGGCATTAAGGATAATAGCATTATTCTGACATCAGAGCAGAAGGAAAGAGCAAGATTAGAAAAAGAATGCAGAGTGGAATAACTTAGAAATTATAGGTAATCTAAAAAACTAAGAGAGCCATGTGTGGTTGCAGAGGGAAAGAGGAAAAAAGAAGCTGCAGAATGCAGAAGGAACAGCAGGCGTCTCCTTACCATGGGACCGAACAGGTCTTTTCTTAATAACAAGGTAGGCTTAGTCTTATTAAAAGGAACAAAAGTTTTTTTTTTCTTACAAACTTGGGTTTAATTCATTTAGCATTAAAAGGGTAGAAGCTTTTTCTTTCTCTATGCAATAAATATTGGAGCTCATTTTTTTTTTTATCCAGAATGAGTGTGTTCTTTCTGCACTGGTGCTTGCTCTTTTGCTCCATATGCATATGTAAGTATGGACTGTGTATGTAATTGTGAGAATGTATGCGAGGTGGATCCAACTGGTTTGAATGGAAATTCATAAATGCACATTCATGAATCTGTATATGAACTTATGTGAGCTTATGCATATTTGCCTTATAAAAGCTTTTCCTTCTGCAAGCATTATTTTCTTCTCCTGATTCAATACAAGTTTATTGCTCCAAACTTCCCCCAGTCCAAAAAGGAAGAGTCAGCTGGGCAAAGGGGAAAAGGCTCTAGCAATTAATCCTGTACTTTATCTCCTGCTCTTTTGGGATGAGGTGCTAAGTGCCAGGGACTGCAGCCTTTGGCCTCAGAGGAACACAGAAGGCAGGTCAGCTACAGTATCATAGTAACTTAGACTTAGAAAAGTAAACTTTTTATTATTATATAGCAACCCTAAAAATCTCGTAAGACAAAGTCTTACACTTCACTGACTCTCTTCCCCCTCCACTGCCTCAAGAAAGAAGACCCTCTGCAGGGGCTGCCCCCCTGTACACACACACACACACACACACACACATACGCACACACACACACACACACACATTAATATGACTAACTAACACAAAAACAAACATAAAAAGTGTTGCTGAATGTGAAGCAAAAGGACTCTCGAAAACTACTGCTGAAAATTTAAATTAGCACATCCATTATGGAAAACAGCACAGCAGAAGTTCCCCCAAAAGAACAAAAATTAGAAACAGCAACCCCACAACTGGGCATGCACCCAACTGTGCTCTCATGTTTGTAGCAACACCATTCTCAGTAGCCAAGACATAGATTTGATGGGTAAATAGATGTAGAAAGTAGGATATGCTCATGAAATGGAATATGGTTGACCATAAAAGAAGACTGTGCCACTTGTTTACCTGGGTGTGAATTCCTGGAAGAAACAATGCTAAGCAAAATAACCCAAATACAGAAAGACATATACCTCATGTTCCCATGGAGATACAGAATAATTTCTAGTCACTACAGGCTGAGATGTGGAAAGAGTAATGGGAATAAATAAAATAAACTTAGAGGGAATACATGGTTCTACAGCATGGTAGGGTGACTATAATTTACACTGATCTATTAATATATCCTCTAAGGAACTAAAAGGGAGAAATTAATAGTTTCTCAACCTGAAGTGTAAATGGTAATTAACCTGATTTGATAAACTACTCATTATACATGTACATTAAATTTTATACCAGTTTCCATAAATATGCATAGTCATATTTAAAAAAAAAACTAAAAAGAGACATGAGCATAATTTTCCTCTTCCCACTAGGGCCTATAGACATTATTAGTGTGCATTCATTCAAATGGAGTCTCTTTGCAGAAAATCATTTCATTGCATACAGTGGTGATCATGCAAAAAAGGGTGAGGTACTGTGGTTAATCTCCACTGTCCATTTAATTGCCTTGAGATTTGCCAAGGTATTCAATAAAACACATTTCTGGGTATGTCTCTGAGGGTGTTTATAGAGATGAGTAACTGGGGAGGCAACAAAGTTGATGGTGGGCAGCAACATCCAGAAACGCAGGCACTAATAGGCTAAACGTGAAGAGGGCAGGATCCCACCAGCACAGACATCCCGGCTCTGGTTCCTGGTTTCTAAGAGGTGAGTAGCTTTGTTCTGCCATACCTTCCCACAAATATGTTCTGCCTTGCCTCATCTCAAAGTGATGTGACTATGGGAATGTGAACTAAAGCATACTTGAAGCTTTGAGTTGTTCCTCTCAGGTATTTGTCACAGAAACAGGAAGTCTTATAACACCAATCCCTATGGAAAGGCCATTAGACATAATCCTGCTTCAATACCACAAACTAGGCACTGAAAGACTGGGGTTGGGGTTCTAAATATCTGGCATGCAGGTGCTCACCTGCAGGAAAAAGTTCCAGGGCTTGGGCACACCATACTTCCCTGGAAAGACAGCGTCTAAGTACCAGGCCACAAGGCCATACAGAAAAGCACTAAATAAAAACATTCCTATTATGTGAGCCAAGGTTAAGTCATCATCAACGTTTACTTTTGTAGCGAAGTTGTACCACTGAGCGCCATGCCCTGAAACAAAAGGGGAAACAGTTACTTCAGATGTCTAACAGTGGCTGAAGAAAATGGGTAGGAGGCATGTGGGTCCTTGTGCCTACAGATACACACAGGAAGACCAGAAATGCTAAACATGCAGGGTGGGCTCTTCAGAGAAAAAGATGTATAACCTGTTTTCCACCCACAATGCTGGAATGGATATGGTTAATGGCATGGAACTCTCTGCTATTTCTATGTCCCAGGCCACACTGGCTCCCACAGAAACTTATCTTGAGTCTGTTCATCTTAGTCAGTCTATAGCATGACCCTCCCCAGACCCTTATAACAAGCACCATTTCCCTTGAGCCTGCTTTCTCATTTAATCTATAGAACCTATCTTGGAATATGGAAGATATCACTTTATTTTTATAAGAGCTTTGATTTAGTAATATCTTAAGCTTCATTGCGAACACAGTTGATTATCACCAGGATTTTTTTTTACAAATTTGCTGTGTTTAAATATGCTTAAAACAAACTACCCAGGGCCAGACTTTCAAAGTTTGAACCAACTCTGGCCACTCAATCTTGTTGAACTGGACTTCCTTCTTGCCTCTAGCATTTCAACACTCTGTTGTGGTGTTTCTAGAGACCCCACCATACCAGATGCTTTAAGATTAAAGGAGGAAATTGCAGTTGTATTCTGGAGACGACAAGTACTGTCCATCTCTTATTTGATGACACTATTACATTTAGATTTCCCAGAAGGAAAAGGAAGTAAAAAAAAATAATGGAAGAAAACTTTTAGCCAAGCCCAACTAAAAGTTACAGTGACAAAAACAATCACAAAATCATAGAATCATTAAAGCAAATATCTGGGTGTGAAGCAGCAATACCTCAGTTCTCTAAGGCGAAGTCTCATGACTACAACCAACAATACATATAAACTCATATTCATCAGTAAGAAGAAGTAAGGCTCAACTTCTATTCTCCAGGCTAGCATGTAGGAAATTGGAAGTTACTACTGTGCACAAACAAGGAAAATCAGCTGCACTGATGAACACAAGCAAAATGCAACAGGAAAGAGTACACCCGTTAAAGTCCCCAACTACCAACAGGTTCCAAAGAGATCAAAGTGTGTGAGCTGCCAGATAAAGAATTAAACAGAATAATTTTTAAAGAGTCTAATAAATCCAGATAAAAGAGCTAAGTGAATTAAGGAAGATTAACTCAGGATACAAATGAGAAATTTAGTAAAGACTCAGATTTTGAAAATGAGTCAAAGGGAAATCTTTAAAATTATAAGCTCAGTAAATCAAGTGTAAAAGTCTCAACAACAGAGATCAATTAGAAGAAAGAGTACAAATACTGCAATCTTGAAAAAAAAAAAAAAAAACAATGAAGACAAAACAGAGGATCTCTAAGACATCATTAGATGATCAAATCTCTGTCCAGTCAGCATTCTCTAGGGCGAGAGGCCACAGGTTGAGGGTACAGGAGACCTAGTCAGTGGAATAAACCTTAAAGCGTTCAAATGTGGAACACGAAGGGAATAGAAAGCACTTAGTGCAGCAAAAGTAAATTACCCCAGAGTAAGCTCTGAAACACTTTATGGCTAAATCTTTTTTAAAATCCAGAACAAAGAAAGGATATTAAAACCTACAAGATAGAAGCACCAAGTAACACACAGAAATAAACTGACTAGAGCAGAGCAGATCCTTCTTCTTCTTCTTCTTCTTCTTCTTCTTCTTCTTCTTCTTCTTCTTCTTCTTCTTCTTCTTCTTCTTCTTCTTTTTCTTCTTCTTTCTCCTCCTCCTTCTTCTTCTTCTTCTTCTTCTTCTTCTTCTTCTTCTTCTTCTTCTTTACTAAATGATCCAAGGTAGGGTAGAAACTTCCAAAGAATGCTTATTACAACAGCTCAGTAATAGGCTAATTTACCAAAATGAAACAAGATCACAAAAAAGAACTACAGAAATTTCTCCAGTGATAGATTAAAACACAAGACCAATCATAAATGAAGAACAATTGCCAGTAAATAATGCCAATAAACAAAACAATTAAAACACAATGCCACTTACTGTCTTTCTAAATACAAGTAAACACACAAGAAAATTTGTCTATACACCATAACTCCTCTACTCAAGTTTTTCTCAGCTGAATAAATTCATCTTTGAAAAACCTACAATGAGTCAGTAATGAAACACTGACATTTTTCAGTGTGAAAGGCATCTGTTGTCTGTTATTCCCCAGGAGAGACATAGGTAAAACACACACATAACATATATGTACAAATATAAATACTTAATGTTACTTGTAATATCACTTATATCACTTTCTTGAATGTGTACATGTATATATGTATAAACAGTATGTACATATATAAGGTACACACACGGTTGGGTTTTTTTTTTTTTTTTTTTTTTTTGTGATAAAGCCAATAAATAGGGCAGGAACACTCAAACTACCTTTTAGCCCTGCTCTCCCCCACTCTGTATGGTCTGTCCTTTCCGTCTGAGATGCAAATTAATGCAGGTGCTGCCACAAAGGGGAGACTCACCCTTCATTTCCAGCTTGCATATCAAGTCGGTCCCAAATGCTAGCGCAGTGTTGGTAATGAGACAGAGAGCCAGCTTCCCGCTGAGGCCTGTCTGGTCGTACTTATGATAGAAGATCAAATACGGAAAGAAGGTGAGGAAGTGGAGGAACCCTGCAATGGAAGTGGCCAGAGAGGCTGGAGAGGGAGAAGGGAAAGAGGGTCAGTTGGCACAAGCCTCCCTTTTACTACAAAGGAAAGAATACAGCTCTCCAAAAGGAGGGGACACGTTTGCCTGCCACTCTGTCACCAGCAGTTTGCACTGCGCCTAGTACACAGAAGGTCCCCCATCAAGATTCCTACTTAACTGAGAGTGCAAGGAGACATTTTTCCTGAAATTTCTCCAGTGGCATCTGAAACTCTGAGGATGCTTCCTGAACGAGAGTTTCTTCTGGTCAGCTCACCTTTATTAAAGAGTGTGCTAATCAGGAAGCCGAGCAGCATTGAGGAGACGGCAAAACACGTGAAATAGAAGGCAATGAAGAACGGGTCACTGTGCTGGAAGACTCTCTCATGTGTAATCTGATGAAATAATCAAGGAGCTGGTTTAGTCACGAGTGGAGTGATGGGGGAGGGGGAAGGCACAGAAGTGAAGGAAGCTATGGAACACCTCCCTAGTGAAATGAGTCAAGCCGCTCAGAGACACTGAAGTCACTGTCTACAAAGGGCCATTCATCCGTGGCTCTTTCCCCACTCCTGATACACCGCACCTTTTGAACCCCCACAGTGGAGTCAGTGGAGAAACACATTAACTCTTGGGCAAACTAACCCACTCTGCCCACACCTCAACTTTTTCATCCTCCTTAAGGCTGTGACGTGCTGAGTGCAAATGGATACTTGCCTTGAGGAATAAAATCCCACACAGCAAACAGATGATGATGAAATACATCACTAAGAAGGTGATGAAATAGGAAACCCAGAGCATAGCATTACTGAGTCCCACCATGAGCTGGTATTCCTGAAGGAGAATCAACACAAGCCAAGGGTCATGAAAAACACGCCTCAATTGCCTTCGTACATCTTACTCTACGTGGCTTAACTATCACCACTCCAGTTTACCGACAAAGAAATCACACCTCACAATAACCCAAGGACCTAACTGAGTTCAGTCTCACACCCTGTCAGTGCTGTGATTTCAACACAGAATTCTAGGTCCAGATTTATTTTCTCCTAAGACTCAGTAAGTTCTGATTCTGGCATAAGAAACATTTTTAAAAACTAAAAGAGTAGAAAGTTAAGATTAAGTTGGGCCGTGGTGGCACATCTTGATCTTAGCACTCGGAAGGCAGAGGCACATAGATCTGCAGAGTGAGTTTCAAGACAGCCAGGACTACACAGAGACCCTGTCTTACAAAACAAACAGATAAGCAAAGCTAAGATTAGTCTTCTTTCAATTATGCCCTGCTTCCAGGAAATAATAAACCCAAAAGATAAACACATTTGAATCCCACCATAGGTTTGAGTGGGGATAGGCTATGATGCATGAGCTGATTGCCACCTTAAATTTCTATAGAGATAGCTTTATGGGCACATAGCCACATTGTGCCACTCTCTCGAGCTGCTTTCATCCTAGGATTTACCTCCACTAACCTCTTCTGGATTTACAAACTAGAAATCCAGGGGGGCTGGAGAAATGGATCCCTTGTGGAGATCGTTGGCTACTTAGTTAGGCTTTCTGGTGTTGTGGTAAAACAACAGGACTGAAAGCAACTTAGGAAAGAAAAAGGGTTATTTTAGCTCCCAAGTCAGAGGAGGAACTGGAGGAGCTGATGCAGAGGCCATGGAGGAATGCTGCTAACTGTTGTTTCTCCATGACCTGCTCAGTCTGATTTCTTATACAGTTCAGGACCACCTACCCAGGAGTCCCATGATGGGCTGGGCACTCCCCCATCAATCATCAATCAAGAAAATGCCCTACAGACCTGCTTACAGGCTAATCTTATGGAGGCATTTTCTCTGTTGAGAGTCCCTCTCCCCAAATGACTCTAGCTTGTGTCGAGTTGGAAACAAAAAGAAGCCAATTAGCTCATCGTTCTTGCAGAGGATCCAGATTCAGTTCCCAGTGCCCACAGGATGCTCACAGCCATATGTAACATCCATTCCAGGGATCCAACACCCTCTTCTGGCCTTTGCAGGAAATAGGCACACACGTGGTACATATGCATACATATATGCAAGCCAAATAAAATACATAAAAAATAAAATAAGATTCAAATTGGAATACCAGACCGAGAGGTGACAGTATTATAAATCATACTGAAGGACACCCTGTTCCTGTCTATTCAAGCTGCCTCTTTGTGTCGCCAATCCCTCTCTTTCCTAATGGCTAGTGATAAAGGGAAAAACTTAAGACAATTCAATTTCTCAGTTTACTTGATAAAAGCAATAGTTCATGAGAGAGAGAGAGAGAGAGAGAGAGAGAGAGAGAGAGAGAGAGAGAGNAGAGAGAGAGAGAGAGAGAGAGAGAGAGAGAGAGAGAGAGAGAGAGAGAGAGTAGAGAGTCACTGAGCTCTGTTAGCAGTGTATGCAGGCGGTATTACCGGAAAGTGATATACAGAATATCTCTGTGTGGTAAGTGCTCAGCCAGTTTCTCCTTTTTTATGCAGTCCAAGACCCCAGCCTATGGAGTAGCGCTGCCCACTGAAGAGGAGCCCAGCAGCTGCCTTGAGGTGAAAAGACACATAAGCCCAGAGAGGGCAAAGCAGCTGGAGTATCCAGGGACAAATTCCAGAGGGGGCAGAGATTATCAGCAGGATACATCTTAGAGCTCATGAGGCTATACCCCAGGGCCAGAACACAGCAACATAGGCAAAGAAGAAATTCCAGTTGCCAATAGCCAGATTAAACTGTAGCCACCATCAAAAGAAGGTTATCTACAACGATTTTATGTGAGCAGTGTGTACGGTTTAATGGGCCTAGACCTGGATTTTCAACCTAAATACTATTGAGAAAATTTTCTGTGTAGAACATCATCCTATGTCTTTATGCATATCAAGGCTTCTTAACTTTGATACGGCTGTCAGTTCAGTTTTGCATCACAGGACACTGTGGTGGGCATTATAGAGTATTCAGCAGCATCCCTGGCTTCTACCAATCTGATGGAAGCAACATCTGTCTTAGTTGTGAAAATTCCCTCCAAACGTTGCCGAGTGACCACTGGAGCAAATTGCCTCAAAGTGAGAACAAAAGCTTTAGAATAAACCCTGCTGTCACCCCCACCCAACAAGAAACATATAAATTAATAGCTGGGTATGAAGGCATATGCCCACAATACCAGAATTTATGGAACACAATCAGGAGGATCATGAATTCGAGACCATTACAAGCTATATATAATATTCAGGCTAACCTGAGCTACATCTGAGACTCTGTCTTAAAAAACAAAACAAAACAAGATTGGGGGGCTACAGTTCAATGGAAGAGTACCTCCCCGGCGTACGCCAAGCCTTGGGTTCCATCCTTTGTACTGAAAAAGGGAGCAGGAAGAGGTCTCAAAGAATAAACTGTTTCCAGGATACCTAAGTGTGCCTCAAAATTTAAAAAAAACAAAAACAACAACAACAAAAACAAAACCCACGGGAATGTAAAATCCACTCAAGTAAATGTCACAATGTCTCGACTTCAGTTAAAATTTTCCATGTATCATAAACAGTCTCCAAGATGGCTTTGTCTCTTGTGCCTTCTGGTGTTCAGATTCTGTTCTTGTTACTTCTCTTTGGTGTAAGCAGGTTGCATAACTTGTTTCAGTCAATGGGATGTGGCGAAGGTGATGAACTCAAGTGCCTGTAGTTACATTGTACCCCATGTAAAGGCAGCTGATGCACTTTGAGAATATCAGTTGCTCTGGCCAACAACAACAACAAAAAGAAACTAAAATATTCTGTCCTGGGCCTTTAAGGAACTGAATTCTATCCACAACCAGAGGAGCTAAGAAATGATTCTTTCCCCACCATTGCTGCAAACAGGAGAACAACCTTGGCTGAGACCAAGAGTGAGTGTCATGCCTGAATCCAAGACAGGGAGAATATGAGGTGACAGGTGTGAGTCATTTGTTAAGGTGCAGTGCCCTTATATAGCAAAGGAGAACTAGAACCCATCATGAGAAGATGTGCAAATTAGAAACCAGGAGATGAAGACATTATGCTTTATTACAAGTCTGCTAAAGTCTAATGAATAAAGCACAACTTGCCAGATAGGCATGCTAACAGCAGCAGCATCAAACAAAGTGAAGGAGGACGTTTCAAAGTGCCATTATCCAGAATAACATGATTATTACCTCTATAACCTAATTATTACCCACTATAACCTAATTATTACCCACTATAACCTAATTATTACCAACTATAACCTAATTATTACCCACTATAACATAATTCCAAGTCACAAGAGTTCACCCCTATTACCACATTCCATCTGTGGAAACAAGTTGTACGGATTACAACTCCGTGGAATATGAATGCCCGTCAGATGCCAGAGAATCACTATTGCGCAATTCTGCTTAAGTTCAAAAGTGAGCCAACACTAACGTGGGCTTTTACACATTAAAATATCAATAGCCTTTAGGAACAAGGGCACAAACTGGATTTCTTTTTTTTGTTGTTTAGTATTGTTTTAATGAAGGCACAAAGTTGGTTTGGGTACAGAAGAGGGTGTGGATCTAGAAAGAGAGAGGAGAGGTAAAGATAACCAAAGTATGATTATGAAATTCTCAAAGAATTTTTTTTAATTTTTGTTTTAAGGCAGGATATCTCTATTAAGTCCTGACTGGCCTACACTCTGTGTAGACCAGGATGACCTTGAACTCACAGGGATCCACCTGCCTCTGCATCTCAGGTGCTGGGACTAAAGCTGTGAATCACCATGTCTAGAAATAAAAAATATTTTCAATTAAACAAAACAAAATGAACACTAGCTTAAAGTGTCTGGTTTAAGTTTCTGTGACATGGAAAATAAACTGGCTGTTTCAATTGGTAGCTAAAAAATAGATTTGAAAAAGGTGATCCACCAGTTAAGGAAGAAAAGGTCTTACAGTGAAAAAAAAACCAACAGAAAAACATAAACAAAGAATGGTTTCACTGAGGGGCAAGGGACTAATATGAAAACATTAGGGAAAGACAGTTGTTGGCTAAACCAAAGAGACTGTGCTGGCATAGCTAGATGATAATAACAAAAGCTTGAACAACTGGAAGATGGCATTACTACAAAGGGAGAAGGAAGGGGAGCCATGAGGGGTTGGGAAGCATCAGGGTTACATTAATTCCCCTGTGTAAGAGACAAAGGAAATAAGGACATAACCAAGACTCTTGCTCAGTTTTCCTTGGGCACTAACCTGGAGTCTCACTTTCATGGTAGAATATTGACATTTCCATTTTAGAGATGAAGCACAGAAAGACAACACTACAACAGCAGGAAATTATGCATTGCACCACATGGATAAAACTGAGGTTTCAAGCACGGGTGATTTGGGGCATCATAATTTTACTTCCTTAGCCAGGGAGGAAAAGAATGATTGTGTTCCCTGTTGAGATCTGTCTTTACTAAGCCCAGTGTCACTGTCCCTTTGGGAGTCGGTGGACTCACTCAATCTGGACATCACGTGACAAGCATCTCCAAACACCTTAGCAACAACAGGATGTGTGGGGAAATCCCTGAGAGAAGTGTGTGCAAAGTCCAAAAATTCAATGTCAGTCATATACATATCCATTTCAACTGCTGTCTACTTCCTAAATATAGGTCCATGGATTGATCTCTGTCCCATAGATTAAGACAACTTAACTCAGACTTTCCTGCCTTTCCCCTGGCCTGTCAGAATTACCTTAAAATTACCTTCTTGTCTTTAGTCTTGCCTAAATGGCCAAGCTTTGTCAGCAAATAATGACCCATGGACCAATCCATCACAATGATCATTTCTGTATATCCTGAAACCTAAGAATGGTTTTTGCATTTTTTAATGATTAAAAGGAAATAGAAAAGAATATGTAATGGTGAGACATGCAACCTCTGGTGTATTTTCTGTCTTTTGCTTTCCCTTCTAGTCAGTGAGCCCTCCATACCTCTCTCCACACCTGCTCTTTGTGGAGGTAACAGTGCTGGGCACAGGACTAGCCTGTGCCAAACCCCTTGCTCTGGTAGCATCTACCTATTGAACTATATCGTTCACTGCTGCTCAGAACAAGCAAAGCCACCACTGTGCTTCAAGAATAACTTGTCCCCCTTTTTTTCCTAGCTATGGTGAGTAGGGCAGTTATGAACATTGATGAGCACGTAACTCTGTAGTTGGATATAGAGTCCTTTAGATTTATGCCCAAGAGTTATGGTACAGTGAGAGCTTGTGGTAGACCC
This sequence comes from Mus pahari, assembly GCF_900095145.1. Lineage (NCBI taxonomy): Eukaryota > Metazoa > Chordata > Mammalia > Rodentia > Muridae > Mus > Mus pahari. The sequence continues at coordinate 89,873,611 of NC_034590.1, read as the reverse complement.
AACTCTTCGAGGAACCTCCACACTGGTTTCCATGGTGGCTGTGCTGGTCTGCACTGCCATAAGAAGTGCCAGTAAGGAATGTGTTCTCCTTTCCCCACAACCATGGCAGCATTTGCTCTCATTGGTGTTTTGTTTGTTTTGTTGTTTTTTTATCTTATTTTTTTTTATTCTGACTTGAGTAAGATAAATTTCCAAAGTAGTTTTAATTGAATTTTTCTAATAGCCCAGAACATGGAACATTTTTTTAAAAATGTTTTTCAGCCATCTGGTTTTCATCTTTGGGGAACTCTGTTCGGTTCCCTGCTCTGTTTTTTAAATCAGGCTGTTTTCTTGATGTTGAATTTCAAGTTCTTTGCATATTCTAGATACTAACCATCTCTGTCCAATGTCTGGCCAGTAAACACCCACTTGGGTAATTAAGATATTACATATTAACTTACATCTAAACTAAACTTTGAACAATGTGTAAGTAGAGTGTTGTCTTCTCTTTTTTAAACTACCAGTTGTAGGATGATTATAGATGGGTTCTAGAGACTTCTAAAATATCATTAACTGCCCCAATAACAACAAAAGTAGCTACTACAGTCTTCAATTTACATTTGGGGAAACAGAGAATGATCATAGAGTTAGCTGCTGATAAAGCCAGACTTTAAACATGAAGTCCATCAGAGTGTCTGGAACCAGGGAGGTAATTTGTAAGTAAGCATTAAACAAGTTGATGGACAGGTGAGCGCTCTCGCAGCTTCCTGACTGCAGCCACTATTGTCAATAATGAAGCCTTGATTTACTTCCTACTGAAAATCATCCCCAGGAAGATCACAGGTTGTAGCAATTAAGATATATTTTAGGTTACATAATTCAAGACCTGGTCTGATTCTCTCCTTGTTGCTCACGTCATCCCATAGACATTTTCGGGGCATTACTATCTGACTCCTTTCCATAGTGTTCTCTTGGTCATTTAGTCAAATCAAGAATTCTCTTTAAAAAAAAATCAAAGCCTCAGAAAATTGATTGCTGGCCCAGAGCACACTCCAGGCAGCCCACGATTGCATGCAGCTCCCACAGGATGTCTATCTAGCAGAGAGAGGTGTGTGGGAACTACCCAACCCTCTGCACACACCTATTCTGCTGGCCCAGAAGATTACAAATAAAATGAAATTACCTTTAATCTCTTTTCCTTTTCCAACATAATGGTCCCAACTATGACAAGTGCCATTTGAGTAAATGTAAATAAAATTGTCCAAGGAAGCATAGCAATGAAAGTCCACAAGAAGGTGTCGTGAATGAAGGCTGGGTGTGGGAATCTCTCTGCATAAATTGTGGTGTTGGCAAACATGACTTCAGCTGCTCTGCCACTGTGATACATCATGATGGCCTTGTCTACCGAATGCTGCACGATAAGAAATCCTTCTCTGATGTATCCTAAATGAAAAAAGAAACCAAACAAACAAACAAACAACAAAACAAAACAAAACAAAACAAAACCAGAGACTGTCAAGTTCAGGATAGGAGCATACAGCCAGGGAGATGACAGTAACAATTCAGATAGTTCAAGACTTCTAGCAGTTTCACAAATACCTATTACGATTTAAGACACATATAATGAATGCCATGAGATCTAATTGCTGACTTCTCAAAGTTAAAACATCCCAGGAAAATAATACCATAACTTTATGAGGTGTCTTTATCAGCCAAACTGAATGATAATTTTAAAATTGTAAGCAAACCTCTTGTTCCTTATCTGTGTCCTTCCAAAATTGCTGTGTTGAAGCCTAATACTTGGTATATTTTAAAGAGGTAAGGCCTGTCAGAAGCGATTGGGCATAAGTACTCCATCCTCATGAATGGAACGCTCTCTAAGGGAATAAACCGGAGTGGCCTAGTCCTTTTTGCCCCTTCTCCCACTAAAATGTCAGGAAACAACCAGTCTATCCTCATGCCCTGAGGACAGCAAAAAGCTATCACTTCAGAAGCACGTGGTGAGCCATTACCAAAGGTCTAGTCTGTTGGTGCTGGGAGCTTGGACTTCCTAGCTTCCAAAATTAGGAGAATCAACTTTCTACTATTTTTTTTTTTAATTATAAGCATTGTGACATTTGGCTACACCACCATGGAATTGACTAAAATGTTTCTACACACTGAGATATGACATAAGAAGGAAGCTCTAAACAAAAAGTAAATCCCATTTATGATATCAAAAAGAATAAAGTCAAGACAACCACATCCAAGGAGATGAAAAATGTATATACACCAAACAGAAAAACATCGGGAAGGTAACGGCAACACAAGTAAGTGAAAAGATGTCTCCTGTTGGGTTAGGATAATGGATACTGCTTAGTGGCCTTTCACGGAGAGATCTGCACACTCAATGAAAATCTATACAGAACCCCAATAGACATGATAAGTAACTAAAACAATGTACAGAAAGAACACTAAAACTGAAGCCTTTACATACACTTACATCAAAAAGAGTTGATCATAGACCACATGCAGAGACACACAGACAATAGTGTGTCCATAGTTAATAACACTGTAGTGTGCACTTTTTAAAAAAATCATTGAAGGTAGACCTCATGTTTGAAGTTCACCTTTAGAATTCACAGAGCAAGACTGGGCATGGTGGTACATACCTTTAATCCCAACACTTGGGAGGCAGAGACATCTCTGTGAGTTCAAGGTCAGCCTGGTCTACACAGCAAGTTCTAGACCAGCCAAAAAGAAAACAAAACCTCATGTAGCAAAGTCTGCTCCAGCCCTCTCACCCACTGCCTTTCTCAGACTCTCTGTGTGGCAGCTGCTGTTTGGATATGGTCTGCTGCCTCGTGGGCTTTATCTGTTGAAAACTGGGGCCCCAAAGTGGCAATGTGGAGGTGTTGGAATCCTTAAGAAGTGGGAGCCTACTGGGAGAGGACTGACTTCCGAACAGGTTAATACGATTTCACAGACTGGACAGGTCTGGAGGGTATGAGCTAATTCCTGTGAGCCTCATTATAAAATGGGAAAGCCTGGCTCTTCCCTGCTCCTTTGCCTCTTATCACATGCATGCCTCTTCAGCATACAGACAGGCCCTTTCTGCCTCTCCACTACGTTGCTGTGTAGCTTGGAGAAATAAACTAGGAAGGAAGGCTCTGGCCATGTGGTTTAGACAATCCAGGTAAATAGCAACCAGACTTGGGTAGTCAAACAGAACAGGCTCATGCCAAAGGTTTAATAATTGGTAAATAGAACATTGGTGGGGGGAAAGGGGGGAAGAAAGAAAGAAGAAAGAAAAGAAAGAAAGAAAGGGAGGGAAGGAGGGGGAGGGAGGAGAAAGAGAGAGAGAAGAAAGAAAGAAAGAAAGAAAGAAAGAAAGAAAGAAAGAAAGAAAGAAAGAAAGAAAGAAAGAAAGAAAGAAAGA
>NC_034590.1:89865926-89870119 GCF_900095145.1 Mus pahari | reverse complement strand
GAAGGAAGGAAGGAAGGAAGGAAGGAAGGAAGGAAGGAAGGAAGGAAGGAAGGCAGGAAGGGAGGAAGCAAAGACTTTCCAAACATACCCTTTCAATCTGGGGATGGTGTCTCTTATCTTGTAATTCTAACACTTGGGAGCATCAGGCAAGATCATCCTAAGTTTGAGGACAGCATAGGCTACATAATGAGCTTAAGGTCAGCCTGGGTTACATAGTCAGACACTATCCAAAAAATCCAATGATGATGATGATGATGGTGATATGATAAATGGCCTTTTATAAGACCTTATCTAGTTTGGTTAAACTACTTTTATTCCACTGAAAGCATGGCATTTTCTATTATTATATTCTTCCCAAATAATATAATAAATTGAATTAATTTTTAAAAGAGACTAGACTCATTTTAAACTTAGTTAGAAAAACATTTTAAGTGTCTTTGATAAAACAAGACACTACACAACCTTCAACTCTAAAATGACAACCTCTCAGGTCTTTGTCGATAGCTACATACATTGTATATAGTCTTAATGCTATATGCATAGATCAGTATTTTTCAGTTTGCGATTATTTTAATGGCTACATCAACTTGTAAAGCTGTACATCATTTGCAGGATGTGTCTAAGTGTGTGCATTTGCCCATGCATGAATTTTGCAGAAGCCATGGCTGGCTTCACCAGCCCTACCCTGCTCTATCCCTACCCTTCTCTACCTCACTTATTTGAGACAGGGTCTCTCAGTCAATCTGGTGCTCCTGCCTCTGGTTGTGATGGCTGCAGCCAGTCTCAGTGACATGCCTGTCCACACCTCTGGCACTGAAGTTACAGATGTGTCCATGCCAGCTTTTCCATGGGTGATGGGATCTGGACTTGGGACCTCACACTTGGGCAACAAAACAAAAACTTGACCTGTTGAGCTATTTCCCCAGCTCACACTGACACATTGTAGAAGAACAGTGTACTCGTTTAGATGATTATATAGAGAGAAAGTGAAGCAAAAGTTCTCAATTAATTATATAACAGCAGATAAAAGAAAATTTACTCAAGAAATGAAGAAAAATAGTAACAGATTTATAAGGTATGATATTGTATATTTGTTAATAAAAAATAAAATGTAAACCATATTAAACCATAATGAAAAAACTAAATCAACTTGTTCATGCAGAGGGACAAAAAAATGAAGCCTGTTTCAAATGACTGTCCATACACAGTAAAAGAAACCATTTAAGTGCACTTAAGGCTCTGCTAACCTGGGTCTCCCCCATCATTTTCGAAGAAGTTCCGGGGTCCTAGAGAAGGCACGGATGGGAAGAGTGTTGATGTATTCCACTCTACTTCTTTCTGATCCTCAGATGGCTTTGACACATTTTCAGGATTATAGATACGACCAAAGCGCAAACTATATTTTACCTAGAAGAACAAGTCAAAGAAAGACTTGTTAAACCAGTGGTCCTTGAAAAGCAAAGATTAGCAGTGATCAGAAAGCTGTAGGGTTTCTTAAACTAAAAATTCAGTTGGGGGACAGAAGAGTAATTTGGGGGTGCCAATGATAAGAACGGCAGCATTGTTATGATACAGAAGAACGAATATGCCACACAAGCTATAATCATAGTCAAGACTTAAAATGATCTTAACTGCATGGTCCTCTCCCTTTTGTCTTTATGACATTTTGTTTTTGAGTTGCAAAGGAGCAATAAGGGTTGAACAATCACCACTGTAACTGTACTTTTAAAAATTCTATCTTTGTTCTTCCTATTGAATAAACATTTTTTTAAAAAATCTAATAGAGAGTTTGGGAAAATGTCTCCATGATTAAGAGCACTTATTGCTCTTGCAAAGGACCTTGGTTCAGTTCCCTGATGGTTGTAGCTCACAACCATCTACAACTCTAGTTTCAAGAGGTCTGATGCCCTCTTCTGATCTCTTCGGGAAAGCGTTAAACATGCTGTGCACATATATACCTGCAGGCAAAACATTCATACACTTAAAAGATTAAAAAAATATAAAAATAATTTTTAAATCTATAAGAGAGTCCAGGGAGATGGCTCAGTCACTAAAGTACTTGTTCCACAAGCATGCGGGACTGTGCTCACATCCCCTTAATCTACACAATAAGCTAGGTGAGGTGGCATGTGCCTCTGATCATAGCACCAAGGATGCTCAGACAGGAAGATTGCTAGGACTTGCAAGCCAGACCTTCTTTCTGAATTTGCAAGTTATGGGTTCAATGAAAGGCTTTACCTCAGAAACTGAGGTAGAGAACCAACTGAGAGAGGCACACAATGTCAGCCTCTTGCTCCCATGTGCATGCACACATGCATGTAATTGCACACACTTGAGCATGTACATCCAAACAGCTACACAAGCACACACAAACTCACACTCATGCAAATCTACTACAGCAAGATGATAGAAATGAAATGGAGTATGTGAACAGATAAAAACAAAAGCCACATTATGCTGCCTCCAAGAGTCACCCTCTGAAAAACACACAGAAGCAAGGAGTGAATGGATGAGAAAAGGACACTCTGGACAAATGTATACCAGAAAAGAGTGATTAGACTTGCTATAACTATGTCAAAAGTTGCACAGAGGGGCTGGAGAGATGGCTCAGCAGTTAAAAGCACTGACTGCTCCTCCAGAGGTCCTGAGTTCAAATCCCAGCAACCACATGGTGGTTCACAACTATCTGTAATGAGATCTGATCCCCTCTTCTGGTGTGTCTGAAGGCAGCTACAGTATACTTATATATAATAAATAAATAAATCTTTTTTAAAAAAATAGTTGCAAAGAGAACATGCGCCGGGCATAATGATGCACACTTGTAGTCCCCTGTGCTTGAGAAGTAAAGACAGAAGGATCAGAAATTCAAGGTCATTCTTAGGTATATAGTGAGGCCCTGCCTCAAGAAATTATAAAAAGAGGCAGATATTTGACAATTGTAAATGAATTTATATGTCAAGAAAATATGATAATTGGTAAATATTTATATAGCCAACATTAGAGGATCCATATGCACATGGACATGCTAAAGGATATAAAGAAAGACCATAAGTTATATTACAATTGTTACTGAGGGCTTCAGTAATCCCACTTTCAACAGTGGACTGATCATTCAGAGAGACAATTAGTAAAAGGAAAAAAAAAAAACACTAGACTTCAGCAACACACTGAACAAATAAGCAAGCCAAACAGACACGCAACACAAACAGACACGCAACAGTTCCTCCTACAGCAACACCTGTACTCCTCCCAAGCAAGCACATGGTGATCGGTCTGCAAACAAGTCTTAGTAAATTTGAAGATTAAAATTATATAAGGCACTCTTTCTGATGGCCATAGCATGGAGGTGAAAAATCAATAGGAGGAAGGACCTTAGAAGTGAAGCCAAACCATACATCCCTCGATAAGAGCAGTCAATGAAGAAATGAAAGAGGAGGGCGGGGAGAATGGCCCAGTTACTAAAACTCCTGCTACGCAAGAATGATGCCCTGCATTAAATATCCAGAATCTACATAAAGCCAGATGTGGTGCTCATACATGTGATCCCGGTGACTCCAAAGTGAGAGGGAAGCAGACTCTCTTGTGGGTCTGGTGTGCTGTACATACTAGCGAACAAGAGACCCTGTCTAAATAAAATGGAAGGCAAAGATCAGAGCCAAAGTTGCCCTCTGACCTCCACATGAGCACCAGTACTCATCATTCATGTATACACACAGCATGCACTCACAGGGACACACACACACACACACACACACACACACACACATTTAAAAGCTCTCAAAGCTAAAAGTAAACACATCAGGTCTTTAGATAAAACTTTCTCACCTGAAGCGGCAAGCGTTCATTGCTGGTTTTGAACTTATGATCAAACACAATAGCAGCCAGCACATGCGCAGCCTTGTTCTCATACTTAATGTATTTCTCAAAAGATTCTTCCGAAGGAAAGCCTTGAACTGTAGAGAGAAAAGTCCAAGTTGCCCACATCAACGTGAAAGGCCTAATGCTCATTCTTTTTGGCACCATAAAACCCAAGCCTGTCACACAGTGGACATTCCAAAGAGTGCCACTTAACCAGTGACATTCAGACCATCTAATGTATTCCTGGAGTATAGGAAACAAATGAGAAATAAATATATAAAATAAAAAATAAGTTCCTAATGCATCATACATAAGTGTATAAAGTAAAAAAAAAA
>NC_034590.1:89864152-89865531 GCF_900095145.1 Mus pahari | reverse complement strand
GTGGCAGTACATTTGCCTGGCAATGCAAGGTTATAGGTTCAGTCTCCAGCTCCTCTTCTCTCTCTCTCTCTCTCTCTCTCTCTCTCTCTCACACACACACACACACACACACACACACACACACACACACAAACTACAAAGGAAATCATTGACTTGAGGTTGCGTTGACAGAGCAACACATATAAAAAAAATCAAGAAAGTGGGCTTAATGACATTTTTAAAAATCACGATTCTTCAAGATACTGTTTAGTGGAAAGATGAGTCACAGACTGAGATCCAAAGTAGATACATAAAGTGTATAACCAACAAATACATCTGCCACAGCTATAAGTAAGAAAGAAAAAGAGAGTCAACCCCGCAGATAAAACACGTGAACAGGCTTGCTATAGAAACAAGTGCCCAATAATCACATGGAAACTGAGTTCACAGAGTCCGTTATGGCTGCGGCTTGTCTGTAAAGTGCTAGTGTAGCACAAGAGCATCCTGAGTGTGACCTCCAGAAACAAGCAGACAGAGGAAAGCAAATAAAGCTCAAAGGACCCCACCACATACTCGTCAAAATAGAGTGTTGTAAAATTGTATTCATCAAATTAAAATAGTCATCAAAATTTTGTTTTCTATGTAAACAAAAATGAATGCTCTTGACCTAAACGCTTAAGTGATGCTATCTTCTATAACGGGGGCCTTTTAGTAGAATTCAGCAGGCTGCCCCTCGTGTATACACATGATTCCTGCGTTTACTGAGAAACTGCCACTGTTTTTCAAGGTAGATCCATTACTTACATTTCCACCAGTGAGGCAAGGTCCAGTTGCTCCATACACTAGTCAAGCCTCACTACTATCTTTTTTATTCTAGTTATGAATGGCATCTCATTGTGTGATTCGTTACACTTCCCTGATATTAAACAATGCTGACCACATTCCCATGGGCTCATCAGTCCTTTAGATACCACTTCAGTCACGTTTCTGCTTGCACCTCTTGTTGTTTTTTGAAAACAGTCGTCTTTATATGGTTCCGTTGTTCAGGGCGCCTTATAGATCTATTGTAACCTACTATCACAAAAAGTAGTTTGCAAATACTTCCTCATCCTTTGAGTAGTCCTTCATTCTCCTGATAGTTTCCTTTGGAAAAAGATTTCTAATTTTGTTGAAAAGCAGTATATTTATTGCATTTTCATGATTTTTTTTTGTTATCCCTAAAAAACCTTTGCCAGATCCATGGTCATGAGGACAATCCTTGGTTTTCTTCTAAAAGTGTTATACTTCTGCCTCTCATATTTAGATTTTTTTTTAAAGGATGAAATTCTTTTTTTTAAAGATTTATTTATTTATTATATTTAAGTGCACTGTAGCTGTCTTCAGACACTCCAGAAGAGGGC
>NC_034590.1:89847547-89864027 GCF_900095145.1 Mus pahari | reverse complement strand
TGAGCCACCATGTGGTTGCTGGGATTTGAACTCCGGACCTTCGGAAGAGCAGTCGGGTGCTCTTACCCACTGAGCCATAGATTTTTTTAGCCCAATTTGAAGTATTTTTACATAAGATTCAAATGCACGATTCAATAACTTTCTATTGCCTGTGGAACATCGTTTCCAGATAGCTCAAGAGACTACTCTTTCTCCATTGCTTAGTTTTGAAATAATACCGAAAAAAAATCAACTTACTGTGCTTGGACCTGTTTATTTCTAGAGTATCAATTCTATATCATTGATATATACATTTATTTTTGATATATATGTGTATGTTCAAAACATCAATATTTCTCAGTGTTATTTTAGCTACAGTGAGTTACATTTTTGTGTGATTTTCAGACATGGTTCATCAATTTTCATAAAGAAGCTCAAAGCCTGTGCAGGAGATGTACCTGTTGCTTGGCATTCAGACAGATCCGGGCTTCACTCTGCGAGGGCTCTGGGAAGGTTCCACACTTCCCTTCCCTGGTCCGTGGTTTAGGGCCCTAAAGCCAAATCTCAGAGCTGCTTTGGGTTCCACAACAAAGGCAGAGGTCAGCAGCCCACGAGGCACCTTCTCCTTTGCATGTGGCTTTGTACTGACAGGGCTGATCTCTGCCTACTGCTGACGCAAACCATTTGAATCTTAGCAATTTCAGGGTCTGGTTGACTAGGGAGCAAGTTTGCCTCAGGGACTCAGACAAATACCTTCCTGGGTCTGTATATAAGACTACTCTCAGTTGACAGTTGTGACAGGCCATACACATAGGAGCTCCCCTCTCTCTGTCTCTCTCTGTCTCTCCGTCTCTCTCTCTGTCTCTCTGTCTCTCTCTCTCTCCTTCTCTCTGTCTCTGTCTCTCTCTCTGTCTCTCTGTTTCTGTCTCTCTCTCCTCTCTGTCTCTGTGTCTGTTTCTCTCTCTCTGTCTCTCTCTGTCTCTCTCTCTCTCTGTCTCTGTCTCTGTCTCTCTCTCTCTCTGTCTCTCTCTCTCTGTGTCTCTGTCTCTCTCTCTCTCTCTGTCTCTCTCTCTGAGCTGAGTCCTTGTCTTGCCTGCTGAGAGGGCGAGTCTTAGTGACATTTCTGGTCTGTAGCCATAGTTGAGACCATGAGGTCCATCACTGGAGACCCAGTGGGCACTCTTCATCCCACATCCCCAGTGCACAATTCTGATAGCAAGACCATTGTCACAGGGGGCTATAACAAAGTTCATGCGGGTATGGGAAACTTCTGGTTCTGAAGGCATGTCTACCACCTGGGCATTGTCCCCTCATGGTGGCTCTCCCAGGTATTGGAATCACAAGCTCCTAATTAGATGACACTTCTATCTACAGGTGGCTGCTAGATTATTGCTGTACTTGGAAATGTTGTGAATAAAATCTGTGCACCAAGAAAAAGTTCCTGCTTTTTCCTAATACTTGACATGAAATCAGGTTCTGTCACTTGCCTGGTGACAGCGTTGTTGAAAGGAGAGAATCAACAGCTGCAAAATTTCTTCTGACACCCACATATGTCACAAATACACACACATGCACGCACATACACAGGTACACATGTACACGAGTGTAAACACATGCGTGCATATGCATGCACACACACAAAAGTTTGTTCATAACATAATCATAAAGAGGATAGCTTTATATGACTGGAAATTAATTCAGTCATCATTTTAAATATTAGATTTCAATTGTGATTATGTCATGAAGACATTTGAGCAAAATTCATGGTGTTCTATTTGGGAGACTAATGCATGAATTACGAAGGTTACTGAATCATATTAAAACACTTCCAGAGAAATATTTCAAGTATTTTCATTTCTAACCTTTAAAGTTGAAATTTAAATCCTTTTTCACCATCTCAGTAATATTTCTTGCTGCATCACTCTCAGAAGGCACATAAGCCAATTCATAGTCAAAGTTTTCATTAAGGAATTCGGGTAATGTCAAGAGAATAGGCTTGAAAATCACATCATTTATAAATGTCTTCTTTGAAATTCTGCGTACAGTCAAAGTCCATACAAACAACAGAAATATCAAGATGATCTCCACCACTAAGCCAACCACCTTCCGGCTCTGCAACAAAACACGGGGGGCCACATTAGTGAACACATGAGCACATGCATGTGCGTGCTCCTGTGTGGAGCCATGGGTTAATTGACACAACACCGACCTATATTATTTTCCTCTGTTCTACAATGATAATGCCCTCCTTCCCGACTGTCTTCCTTATATTGCCTAGGCTTCACTCTCCTACACTGATTCTGTTGCCTCTCAGGCTGTTCTTCAGACTAAGCAGGGCTAGTCCAGCCTTGGAACAGAAGCAAGAAAATCAACTATAGTCAATGTAGTTAATGAGCTGTTAGTTCTTCCTCTGGCTGCACAGACTGCCCATCAGGCTCCCACAGACATCACCACTTACCTTTAAAAGGAAATTTTTCCACAGGAGGACTGAAAACTGCCTCATCTGTAGTGAATCCATTTTATCAGGAAGGTTGGAAGTTAGATGCTTAAGAAATAAAGGTGTAGCATAATTAAGGTCACCTGCCAAAATATTAAATATCATCAATAAAAAAGATTATTGCTTCATTTTTCCACACCTCTACTTTATAAATGAAAATGTAACTAAAAAATAATATTCTGAATTAGGTACTTGACTGCTCCTTTATGCTTTCATATCAATTTATTAAAATGTTAGAGAGCCAGGCAGTGGTGGCACACACCTTTAATCCCAGCACTCAGGAGGCAGAGGCAGGGGGATTTCTGAGTTTGGGACCAGCCTGGTCTACAGAGTGAGTTCCAGGACAGCCAAGGCTACACAGAGAAACCCTGTCTCGAAAAACTAAAAAAAAAAAAAAAAAAAAAAAAAAAGAGTTAGAGAACAGAGATAGTGAGCAAACTACAGCAAACTACAGGTCTGTTTTCACAACAAAGATATCAAATATAAATGGAGAATGTTAGTACTTGGGAAGGTCTACGTGTCTCACAAACTACAGGGTTAGACACCTGTTTGATATCTGCTCACACAATGTTCTGTACATCAGGTCCGTTCACAACATACCCCTTTCATCATAGTCATGGATATTATGACATAATAACTATGATTCTAGGATATGAGCTCAGATCTCAATTCTTCAACATGCTGCATGCATATAATTCATAGCAAAATAATTAACCCATGGCTACTTACCATCTCCAAATCAGGCAATGCTAGTACTTACCTTCTAAGTAATGCTAGTACTTACCTTACTTACCCATTGGGGTCAACAGCTACTATGGAGAGGACACTAAGGACATCACATTTTTGTCATTGTGATAAAAACATATATATCATCAAATTCACCAGCATGCATTTTTTCAAGAATATCAACCACATTGTCCTACAGCCAACACCACCATTCTTAATATTTTCATCTTCAAAAATCAAATCTCTGACTCATTGAAAAACAGCTTGCCATCTTCCCCATACCCTGACAGGTATAACTCGAGGTAATAAGAGGGATTGTCCAGCCCCATGGGGCTAAGAAGATTGGTTGCACAGGAAGGAACTTCAGATACTTGCTATCATGTGGATGGACCTTGAAGAACATTTTAAACTAAATGAAATAGCCTGGTCACAACGTGTCAAATTCAGAGAAGATACAAATACAAGAATCTGAGGAAACATAACCAAAGATAAATACAAAGCAATGCATACATGGACACATAGTTAAACAGATAGGAGACTAGACCTGAACACAGGTGACACTTGAAATAATAGACATGCTGGCATGTAAGGGGACATCTCACTGTGCCCCAACCATAGACAAGGAAAGTTCACAGGGCCCTAACCCTAGACTGCCTGCACCTAAGGAGTGCTGAAGCTGGGTGATGGTGGCACATGCCTTTAATCCCAGGATTGCTGTGAGTTCAAGACTTGTCTGGTCTACAGAGTGAGCTCCAGGACAGTCAGGGCTACTCGGATAAAAAACAAAAACAAAAACAAACAAGAAGAAAAAGGAGGGCAGAGAGCAGGAGAAACCCTCTTCCCTGAGGAAGAGCCCTAAGTTGCCTTGAGCTGGTTATCCAATACCAAGAGGTCACCCCTGAAATTATATGCATACAAGTAACATTATTAAAAAAATAGTGGCCAAGGATTTAAGAGAGAGCAGGACAGGGGACACGTTGGAGGAAGGAAGGGGAAAGGGGAGAAATTATACAATTATATTTTAATTTAATAATAATAATAATAATAATAATAATAATAATAATAATAATAATAAAGAAAAACTATTTTAGAAACAAAGGAAAATAAAAATATCCCTAAGGAAATAAAGATTTGGAAAATAGCAAAGCAATCAGGGAGGCCAGAGGAAATAACAAATGTGCATACATGTGTGTGTTTGAGATAGAGTCTTGCTATGCATCCCAGGCTAGCCTAGATCTGTTGCATGTAGTTTTATGCTCTACCTGTCTTACTCTGGGAGGTGACAGCACTATCCGCCCCCACCTGGCTTCCCTTGAATCCATGGATAAAAGATACAGACACACCACTGTTCGATTTCACTTGTCTTCTTGGCACATTTGCTGGACACTTCTGTCCCCGCCTGGAAAATCATGCCCTTATCAGTTTCTTATCTCCATGTCTCCCACCTGCCCTAAACTTCAGTTACTAGACTCCCATGACCACCCGCCTGTAGAAGCTGGCCTCTGTGGTCACTCCATTTTGAGATCTCACATCGCTGCCTGGTTCTCCTCTCCCCAAAGCATGGCTCTCTGTCCCCCCCCCATCTTCCCTCCAGGAACCCAGAAGTCTTGCCTGCCCCTTCCACCCAGCAATTGACCCACAACTTTCTTCACTGAAAGATCAAGAACCAATTGGGAAACAGGACGTTAGCATCAGAGCCGATCCCTACATAGATCTTGTGATTCTTTTGCTTTTGATTCCTGAGTTCCGATGCTATGGGTCTGTATCACCACATCTGGCTAACATTTCTTTTTACATCTGAGGCTGCTGGGTCTGGGTGGGGAGTGAAATTGTTAGCCTTGAAATGGATATTCACCAAAGAAATCCTTCAGAAATTAAGCTCTGAAATGAAGACATTAGCAGATGAAGGAAGAAACTAACTTCTTCACAGCTAGTAGGGCTGATCTGAAAAAAAAAAGAAAGAAAGAAAGTTCTCTAGAGAAAAAGATAAATGATATCAGGAGATATGGACCATCAGAGATGACCATGTCCTGGGAAAGACAAGGATTCCTTGAGTGACCTGGGCTAGTGAGACCGTGCCTCAAAGAATCTTCAAATTTGAGGAAGATCCACACATCAGCTTCAGGCCCTCATACACATGCAGACACACATACACAAATACATGCCACACATGCACACACACACCACACAAACATACATGGGAGAAGAAAATAGAAAGGAAACTCAGCAAAAGTGACAAACAAGAAGAATCTTGTCTGACTAAGACAAGGAGACAACTCAAATTACTAAACTCTGGAAGCAAGGAGTGAGTGTCAGGTCCAAAAGAGACTCCATTTCCCCAAATTTTAGCAGCTGGAGAAAGGCCAGCACTTATCCGAAACTTGTGAAGCTGGTTCCTCTCTGCCAAAATGAACCATTTCCCTTAGCACTGGTAGGAGGGACAAATGGCTATTTGTGGTGCCTAATAGCATACCCAAATGCATGGTGGCTCCCTCCCTAAGTATCACAAGTACCTAGCTCTTCCCCCTCCCCTCCCCTCCCCTCCCCTCCCCTCCCCTCCCNCCATCGGTGAAGATGGGAAGGATGCTGAGAGAGCATCACTCCTCCTCCTCCTCCTCCTCCTCCTCCTCCTCCTTCTTCTTCTTCCTCTCTCTCTCCCTCCCCTCCTCTCTCCCAGCTCATGGCTTCCCTCCCCAAGCTGCTCATTCTCCTTCTCTCCCTGCTGCTGGCTGTCCTCACTCTTTGTATTTCTCTCTCTGCTTCCTCACATGCTCTTCCCCTCTGTTCTTTTTCCTCCCTCTCTCTCTCTCTCTTTCCACTCTGCTCCTGCTTCACTCAAGGTCAGGTCCAGCCTGCTGACCATGCTCAGCCTACTTCTTCCTTTCCCTGCTCTGGACTCTTCCAGACACCTCTGTCTCTTCTCTCCCTCAAAACTATGATAAAAAGCCTTCCCCTTAACCACACCATGGAGTAGTTGTATATATAGTTTATATAATGAGAAGAAATCACCAGCCTTTACGAAATAAAAAAGATTGTAAGAAAATACTATGAACAATTGTGGGCCAATGGTTTTGACCAGAAGAAACAAAAGAAAACCCTGTATTCACAGACTGAGAGACCAACCATCTTCCCAGAAGAAACGCCCCAAAGTTGGTCTTCAGCTCCAAACAGGCTGGTCCTAGGAATGCTGAGTGGAGAAACTGTGTAGGGAAGGAATCAAGTTGGCAGGCCCACGCTTCCTGATATCAACACTTTCTGTTTGTCAGTCAGCATCAACATAGATCAAAACTGAGAAAAGCACAGGCAGAGTCTGGAACCGCTCCATGCACCAGGGTTGACAGACATCACACTCGCTCATTCACTGGGGGAAGAGCACAATTTTCACCAACTGTGCTCAACTAACTATCCCGGTGCAGGGGTGCGGAACTGGGTTTGAAACTCGTGTTGTGTGCAGCTCAGTGACAGAATGGTCAGTGACAGAAGCAGGGGGTGGGGAGGGGGGAGGGGTGGCCTAAACAACAGACTCAGAATCAACAGAAGCCATGAGTCATCTCTTAACTATGCATGAGAGTGGAAGGAAGGAAGCATTGCCAAATCATATCCTGAACAGAGAGAGTAGCCCTTACAATGCAACAAAGGACAAACCAAATGAAGAAGGGGCTAAATACGGTCCTAGTAAACAAATAAAAATGAGTCCTAAACAGACATTTCCACAAAGAAACCGCCAAAGGTCTCATTAAAAGATCCCCACATTAGTACCTGAAAAATGAGAACTAAATGTTCAGTGGGCTTCTGCTTCCCATGCCGTACGCTTAACACTCTACATCAAGAACAATATAGAAAATAGTGTGTGCCGAGAGAGAGGAGAAAACTGGAAACTGTGCCCAGTGGTGGCGAGAGGGGCAGAGCATATTGGGAAGCAGGTCGTCAGCTTACTTCTCACAAAGCCAAATGTCCAATGTCTGTATAATCCTTCAGTTTCACTTCTAGAAAGTAGAGATATGGGCTGGTGAGATGGCTCAGTGGGTAAGAGCACCTGACTGCTCTTCCGAAGGTCCAGAGTTCAAATCCCAGCAACCACATGGTGGCTCACGACCATCTGTAACGAGATCTGACTCCCTCTTCTGGAGTGTCTGAAGACAGCTACAGTGTACTTACATATAATAAATAAATAAAGCTTTAAAAAAAAAAAAAGAAAGAAAGTAGAGATATGTCCATACTGTCTCCCCTCCCCCAAAATGTATAAGGCCAGTGAGATGGCTTAGCAGGCAAGGATGTTTGCTGTTAAGGTTGATGAGCTGAGTTTGATCCCTGGACTCACGTGGTGGAAGGAGAGGAGTGACTCCCACATGCTGTCCTCTGACCTCCACACATGTGCACACATGTTAAATAAACACATGTAATATAAAACATATAAAAAACATTCACAATGTTATCGTAACCCCAAAGTCCGTTCAACTGATTAACAACAATATATGACAAGACAATTGCCCACCATGGAGTCTCGTTTGCCCATGTAAGGAATGATGTATGGTACCTGTTACAACAGGCAGGAACCTTGAAAGCACTACGCTAAGCAAAGTGTATATGAATCCATTCATATGAATTGCCCAGACTTCACTGATCCAGGCACGCAGAAAGAGCAGCAGTTGCCAGGGGCTGTGGGGAGTAGGCAGTGGAGAGCGACTGCTTAATAAGTGCAGGATTTATTTAGGGAGTGATGAAATGTTCTGGAATTAGTACAGACGTTGAGTGCGGTAAAGGACACTCAAAAATATGGTTAAACTTATGTTGTGTGGAGCTGTAATATTTTAAGCCTGTGAGATTAATAAAGAATTACTTTCTCATTGAAGAGGAGACACAGAAGTCAAGTGATTTGCCTCAAGTCAGGTTAAGACCACAGCTGATCCTGGGTCCCTGAATTCCTCCTTCTAGCCCCTCAACTATAAACATTGTCCATATCAAACTAGAGTCCTGCTAGGTGGGATGGTACATGCTGTTAATCCCAGAACTACGGGGGCTGAGGACAGCAGACTGCCGTCCATTTGAGGGTAGCTTGGGCTACATAATGAGCACAAGGTCAGCCAGGTCTTAAAAATAATAAAGGGGCAGGGAGGGGAGGGAAGAGAAGAGAAGGGGTCATAATCAAACTAACCAAGCCAAAAGTTGGGAAGTTAAGAGGGTAACGCAGGCACACACTGCCTATCATAAAACTATCCCCAGGAAAGCCTAAGGGCCCTTTTCTTCTGTTTGCTTTCTGAGGCAGGGTCTTGCGTTGTAGCCTTGTTTGCCTTCAAACATGCTATAGCTCTTGCCTCAACCTCCAGAATGCATGGACCACTTACATATGCTGCTCCGCACACTGCCTCTTGCTATGGAAGTCAACTCCTGCAATAAATCCCTGTCAGCCCCAAGCTCAGTTTCAAAACCCAGGGCGGTATACTTCTGACCTTAGAAGTGTCCCGCCTCAACGGACCTTGAGATTGATGTGCCTTGTGTCCACAGCATGCACAGCCCAGATGCTAACTAGCAGTTCTCAAAGACCCTTTCACAGAGGTCACCTAAGACCACAGGGGAACACATTTGTTTACATTATGATTCATAACAGTAGCAAAACTATAGTTGTGAAGTAGCAATAATTTTATGGTTGGGGTCATCACAACATGAGGAACTGTATTAAAGGGTCGCAGCATTAGGAAGGTTGGGAGCCACTGCTTTAGACAATCAGTCCTCTCTTTCAGTCTGGCAACACACAAACACAATGAAATAGTTCCTAAGTCCCTGTGGGTGGATGTGGAGGACCCACGTTGGACTCCTGGGGCGTCTAAGGGCAGCTGCAGAGCAGGTCCATCCCTGACACACACCTCTCAGACTACACAACAGCCACGGCCACCACGGCCACTAGGGGACGCGCGTCGCCTGGGCACCGCTCCTCTCAACGCTCTAGCCAACCGCCTGGAGGCGCAGATCCGATCCGGGTGCGCGATGGGAACCCGGCGCGCGCCAGAAGGAGCCGCCTGAGTGTTGCCCTGTGCACTCTGGAGCCTTTTCCACTCTACTGAGTTTGGCTGGCGCACTTGCTCCTTTAGAACCAGAGATTCATAGTAAAGCCAGCAAGACGGTTGAAGCGATAGCAGAACTCAGAGGTCCAGATAAAAAACTTTCATACATTTCCAATCTTTGTGTGTGTGTGTGTGTGTGTGCGCGCGCGCGCGCGCGCGCGCTTAGAAGCTGTCTTAGAGTCCTTCCATCCACAGCAAAAGAGAAGCTCCGCTATTCTAACTTCTATTTAATTTTGATATTGTTCATTGTTGTTCTCCTTTGGTTAATTTGTATCTTTTTATTTTTTTAATCTGTTAATTTTGCTATTTCAATATTTCTTTTGAGCATTGACTTATCTACTATGTGAGTCCAGTAAATCTTGCTGAGTCGATATTGCTGCAGCCTGGGGACTGGACTGTTCTGTCCCACTGTCACCTTTAGCATGCTGATATCAGTCTAGGGAGCAGCGAGCGGCCCACTTCTTTCTAGATCTGCAGGGTCAGCAGAAAATTTGCCCAGGCATAGATACTGCTTTAGGGAAGGCAGGGGAGAGACACAGCGCTTCCCCTACATTACTAGTGAGTTTATGAATAGTAGTGTTTTTCTTAAGTCATTACTACACCTAATAATAGTCGTATTGTTTTAATAGTAATAAAAATTAAAGCTGGCTCTGGCTGGCCTTGACTACATAGGAATTTTGAAGCCAGGGTGGCCTAGGTGAGACCCTGTCTCAACAACAAAACAAAACAAAACAAAACAACAGGCAGCAGAGATGACTCTGATGTTAGAGCTCTTCCAGAGGACCCTAGTTCATAGCATCCATGTATGGTGGCTTATACCTGTAACCTCCAGTTCCAGGAGATCTGATGCCCTCTTCTGGCTTCCTTGGAAACGTGCACACATCACACACACACACACACACACACACACACACACACACACACACACCAAATGAAACCTAACTGCTGCTGACTCCCTGGATAACCTTGGACAAAGCCCGGGGGGCTAACAAGAGCATCCGCATACTTCAGTGACTGCTGATGTAGTCAAACGATATAGGCTGTTCCTGCTATTAGTATTTGGAGCCCTAGTTTTCTTTGCTCTTTCCTGACACCTTACCACTCTGGGTCAGAATAGTTTATTTTCTTTGAGTTCCCAAAAGCACTTTCTCTTAGGCGGCACTACTCCATCAATGGTAGAACATTAGGCATCACTGCCTAGAGTCCTGCTCTTTAAATACAGTATGAACTCCTTAGGGAAAACAAATACACAAACTACATTTTAACTCTTTACATGACTGAAGTCATTACCCTTGTCTAAGACTTCAAGGTGAAGGTTGTTTTGTTTAACCTGGGTCAACTGTACATTTAACACATCAGCTAGGGACTAGGGATGGTGTGGGAGGGAGATTGGGAATAGAAGAAACTCCAGAAATAGACAAAATTAAAACTATAACAAAACCCTCCAAGCCCCTTCTCATCTGCCTTTCTCACAATACTAGCCCCGGGGGAACTGGTGTGGAAGAGCAAGGTGGAACCAGAAAATCCTCTACACACACACACACACACACACACACACACACACACACACACACACACACAGCGTGCCCAGGAATGTAAAGTTGGCTAATTACAGAAAAGGGAACAGCTGAGTCAAGAATTATCACTCCCAGACTGCAGCCTTGATTCCAATCTTAGGGAGAAGAGCTCTGGAATCCAAGGAGTTGGGGTGGGCGGCAGGGGCGAGGCAGGCCCGAGGGGCGGGGCTACGATGCTCCGCCCCGGGAGGCCCGCCCAGCCCGCCCAGCCCTGCTACTCAGGCAGTGCGCTCTTTTAGGGCTCAGCTCCTGGAATTTGGAGTGTGTTTCAGTCCAGGTTCGAAGGCAGGCGGCGAGATGAAGCGGGCGCCAGCGTTCCTGAGCGCAGAGGAGGTGCAGGATCACCTTCGCAGCTCCAGCCTCCTCATCCCTCCCCTGGAGGCCGCACTGGCCAACTTCTCCAAAGGTCCCGACGGAGGAGTCATGCAGCCGGTGCGCACCGTGGTGCCTGTGGCCAAGCACCGAGGGTGAGTGTAAGGGACCAGAAGGGGATGAGAAAAAGGGGAAAGAAAGGCGCTAAGGAATGCCGAGGAAAGCGATAGGAGAAGGGAGGAGAGGGCTTGTTTGATCTCTGTTAATAACGGCTGCTGCTTAAGGGACACTAGCCCACCGGGCTTCTACCGAGAAGGCGCTTTTCAGGTGCCACCTGCTGTAATTCAACTCGCTGTCCTTGGCAAGGGAGGTACCAGGGCTGTTGCTCTGCTAGTTGAAAACTGAGAGGCAGAGCGATTTGCTGAAGCTTACAGAGCCAAGAAGTGGCTGGGTTGTGTGATGGCTCTCTGGTCCAGAGCCAGACCGTGAGTCCAGCCTCAGGGAAGGGCAGAAGGGCAGAGGAATGAGCGCAAATGGAATGGAGTGCCAGGGTAGCATTAATGGAGGAGGAAAGATGAATGGGACTTCATTGAACACTCAGCATTGACTGGAAGGAGTTGAAATTGCTCTCTCTCTCTCTCTCTCTCTCTCTCTCTCTCTCTCTCTCTCTCTCTCTCTCTCAGCTTCCTGGGAGTCATGCCAGCCTACAGTGCTGCTGAGGATGCGCTCACCACCAAGTTAGTCACCTTCTATGAGGGCCACAGCAACACCTCGGTCCCCTCCCATCAGGCATCGGTGCTTCTCTTTGATCCCAGCAATGGCTCCCTGCTGGCGGTGAGCAGTCTCTTCTTCTCTGGGGCAGAGAGGGTAGAATAAGCCTCCCCTGGAATAGAGAGTGTCCCTTGGACCCAGAATTAAGCCTAGAAGCTAGTGAGAAGTAATATGATCGCAAGTGACCAGACAGGAGACATCCATGGTGATCTGTGACAGCATCTGTTTCTAGGGCCACTTGTGCCTACAGGGGTGGCGAGCATGTGGCTGTAGAAATAACGATTCTGTTGTTCATGCTTATGGTCACACTCAGATACACCAAGTGCGCAGCTTGAACTAAAGCAGTAGCTGAAGAGACATTTATTCATTGAAGTCCTCTCTGTATGGAGGAGAAGACACAGTAACCTGTGGGTGTCTTCCTGACATCTATCTTTATCATCTAGCAAGGCATAAAAGGAGCTGTAGCTCACATTTACTGAGCAACTGGGGAGATGTGGAGCTCTAAGCACATTACCTGTACATTAAAGCTACCCAGGAGGTACATGGTATTGTTATCCCCACTTCAGGGATAATACAACAGCTGTGGTCAACTGAACCCCCTAATAAGAAGCAAGGCTGGACATCAAACCTCGTCAGCCTAAGCCAATGGTGTATCCGGTCCAAGACTAAGTTCTACTGCCTTAGCTGTTTGTTTGATTTCTTGCTATGTGTCCCAGGCCACACACACACACACACACACACACACACACACACACACACACAGAGGAATGAAATCCTCCTGCCTCAGCCTGTCAAGTGCTGAGTATGAATTGGGCCATTTTCTGTTAAGTTTTGTTGAGATCTCTGAGGCTTAGGTGAGACCCTTGGTTTGAGGTCACACAGCTGGTAAGTGAGACCGCTCCTCGGTCCACTTGACTGACACTGCTGTTGATACCCTTACTTCCTAGAGTCCTTCAAGCTGACTCTCAGGCTCCCACCCCCTTTCCCCCATTCCCTCTCCTCTGGATGTCTGAATTCCCTAAGAAATCCAGCTGTCCATTACCCCACTAGAGATGAGTGTCTAGCTCTTCTTCCCCTGTGCTCATCCGGGGCAGTAACGGCTGTGCTGCCTACAACCGTTAGCCTTGGGCCGGATACACCATTGGCTAAGACTGAAGGGGTGTGATGTCCAGCCTTGCTTCTCGAGCATCGACCTTTCATACTAGATGGCGGGGCTCTGCCGAGTGCTGTGTGGCTACAGGGCTCAGATTTTCCCCTGTAAAATAAGAATTATAATAACTCTTGCCTTTTGAGTCCCAGCCGAGATGAGTAAAGGGGTTGACAAAATATTCAATCCTCCCTGGACATCAGAACTTCCTAGGAGTCTTGGAAGCCAAGGATAATTTAATTCCTACCTAGGGATTCCATTTTCTTGGTTTTCCTTGTGCCCATGTAAGTTTGAAGACCACTGAATGACATACCCCAAGCCAGAGAGTCAGCCTGAGTCATTCTCAGGTGGCATGGGGACAATGTCTTTCCGAAGCTCTTGAGATGGGAAGTGATGTTCATAACCTTAAAGCTCACCTCAGCTTGGAGATCTGAGAGTCCCAGGGCACAAAAACAAAATAGGTGATGCTTGAGTGCTTACTGTATGCACTGGCTTCCCTTATGTAGCTGTAGTTAATGCTCTCAGTGCCCTCTGCACTGTTGGCATCATTTTCATTTTTAACAGGTTAAAGAATCCAGGACATAGCTATTAGTGCCCAAAGCCAGGTAGCTTGTGAGTGAGGAATTAGATCTGAGTGTGACCCTAAGCCCCGCATTCACTGTAGTGTCTACAGACCCACCTTTCTGAGTTTCAGTCCTGGAGGGCTCCTTCCTCATTTTCTCTCCTTCCTCCAAGGTCATGGATGGAAATGTCATAACTGCAAAGAGAACAGCAGCGGTGTCTGCCATCGCCACAAAGGTAAGACCGGAGGAGATGGGAGGAATGCAGAACTTATCTTGGTCTGCCTTTGCCCATAGCTGGAACTCCACATACCAAATATGAATTACTAAGTGAGCACAGTAATTCGCAAAATTACTGAATATGTGCCACACAATTCCAAGTATCTCATATGTACAATTCCCCATCTTCCTGTCTCAAAAAAAAAAAGAGTGAAAAGCGATAGAGAGGACACCAGATATCAACATCTGGCCTGCACACATACACGCATGTGTGCATGAACATCTACACAAATACACAATAATTAAACATAGAGTGTGGTTTCAACTTTTTTAAAAAAATTAAATCGCTCTTTAATGTAGTATATACTAAGTATTAATAAATGTTACTACACATTAACTATTTTATAGATTTTTATTAATTAGTAAATAATTTACAGTTTGCTGAAAAAAATAACACCCTTCACAACCCACATTGTATGTTAGAAACATGAAATGGAGCAAAATGTAAAATACGGGAATAGAAGTGGTTTCTTTTTAATGGGGTCTCACTATGTTGCCCAGTTTGGACTGGAATATTTGGTTTCAAATGGTTTACTTGCTTCAGTATCCCACATAGCGAGGTCCACAGGGACATACCACTATTTCTGACTCGAGATGACATTTCAATTGATTCAGAAATGGCCTCCCTGGCATTGGAGAGCAGACACACTGGAGGAGCACGCAGCAGAAGGTCAAGCAAACTGGGGATGTGCTCAGCAGGGTGGAGGCAGGAGAATTTCCCCGAGTTATAGGTCAGCCTGGACTTACATGATGAGACCATATATCAAAAGACAAAGTAGAGGAAGATGGGGCTCTGTGGGAATGATTGGAATTTTTCTTTGATTATTTTAAGTCAGACAGGGGACTGGGATGCTGGTTTTCCTGGGCGTAGCAGGAGTGCCGTGGCCCAAAGGAGGGTTGGCATGACAGATGAAGTGTTTAGATTGTTTAGATGGTAGATGGCTCCTGAGGAACCACACCTAAGCTTGACCACTGTCCTTCACAGGCACACAGACACATGTATTCACATACACACCACACACCCATACACACACACACACACACACACTCAGGCCCATACAGACATCCTGATAGACATCAGGAGTGTCTATCACATAGGGAGGTTCTTTGCCCAGATAAAATGAGATCATGAGAGCACACACAGTAGGTGCTCAATAATGGTTCCTTCCTGCCTGCCTCTCTCTCTTCAGAAGGGAAACAGAAACAAAGTGGCATCTCCATGGTGCACATCAGCTCTTGAGGGTAGGTGAAGCCTCCTGGCTACCTGAAAGAACTGATCTTCACCACCCTGTCTCTCTCAGTTGTTGAAGCCCCCAGGCAGTGATGTGTTGTGCATCCTTGGAGCTGGGGTCCAAGCGTACAGTCACTATGAGATCTTCACAGAGCAGTTCTCCTTCAAAGAGGTGAGTGACACTGGGAGCAGGGAGATGGGACGCGGGCTTCTAGGTACAGGCTAAACAGTGGGGCTGAGTCTGGCATGGGTCATCCTTATCTTTATGATTTCCCAGAAGTACTGTGAGGCCTGATCACCTGTTTGCAGACTCCTGGCTCCCAGGACACACCCTGGGCATGCCACCAGCCACCCAAGTGATTCTGTGACGCTCCTTGGGTATCAGCTGAACTTCCAGCCCCTCCCTGTGCTTCTCTTAAAAGACTCTGGGAGTCTACCTATTTAAGGCTATGGATCTGGAATGGGGTGGGGAGGTGAGGCCTGGTGAGCAGAAGGCACCACCTCCTCCCACTGCCAGCCTCCCACTGCCTCCTCCCACTGCCTTCCCCTTCTGTGGCCCTCACTTCACTGGAAATGTTTAATTATATATATATTTTTCATTTTAATGTATGCCTGTGTGAGGGGTGGAACTGATGAAAGTATGGATTTTTATAATAAAAAATACTGCTATCTTGGGTAATATAGACTGTGAAGAAGGAAAAAAGAAAAGAAAACTAGCCATTTACGCCTTTTTTTTTTTTTTTTTTTTTTAAAGAGAGACAAATAGTTTCTAAGCTCCTCTCCTCTGCATGTTATAGCAGCTTCATCTGTGTTGGCTGTGTGCAGTTGAATATTCTATGGATTCATCAACAGCTCCGATATCACTATTCTAGATCATGTAAATTTGGCATCATATTCACACCGTTTTCAATCGGGAAAGATGACACAGCTAGCCAGTGACTTATCCCTGGGTGTGTAGAGCCATCTAGCCTACTTGCTGAGCTTACGTGTAAAGCTCATTTTTCTACTTACCGTACGTATTTCCTGATGAGAGAGTCTTTGGGCCTTGTTTAGTTGAGGGCTGGCAGCCTCTGATCCAGACATTGAAACTGGTTAGTAAGCTTACAAGTGCAGTGATCATAAAAAGAGAACGAGCTGTAAGAATATATTCTGGTGGGGCGTGGGGGAAGGGGGCGCCCCAGCGGGTCCATGCCGAGGCATCCCTGCCCCCGGAGGGACCAGACACACACCGGTATAGTATAGAATAGAGTTTATTTAGGGCATAGGGAGGGGAGTTAAAAGCACTGACTTTTCTTCTGAAGATCCTGAGTTCAAATCCCAGCAACCACATGGTGGCTCA
>NC_034590.1:89844585-89847516 GCF_900095145.1 Mus pahari | reverse complement strand
AGCGGTTAAGAGCACTGACTGTTCTTCCATAGGTCCTGAGTTCAAACCCCAGCAACCACATGGTGGCTCACAACCATCTGTAATGAGATCTGATGCCCTCTTCTGGTGTGTCTGAAGACAGCTACAGTGTACTTACATATAACAATAAATTAATCTTTAGAAAAAAGAGAGAGAGAGAGAGAGAGAGGCAAGAGCATAAAAGAGAGAGGAGGGGCCAAGCAGCCCCTTTTATAGGGCCATGCCTACCTGGCTGTTGCCAGGTAACTGTGGGGAGGAGCATACCTGGCTGTTGCCAGGCATCTGTGGGGGTGGAGTTTAGACAGAATACCAACAACAAGAGCTCAGCCCTCAACACCGCCAGCACCTGCTCACCTCCTACACCACCGCACCTTCCAGGATTCTGGTTGTGGCTTCCACAGTTGGTCTTTTTATCTGCTGCACCTTTTACCTAAAAACGATTTGCTTTTAAATCCTTCCTTATGTTGCATTGATTAAGCTCTTCCGCAACAAAACACTTTTCATGGATCTTGTACCTGCTGCAACTCTGATACAGGGTTTCAAACATAGGCTAAGTTCCACATTGTCTTTACCCATTTCACAGATGTGGAACCTGAGGCTGAATGAGGGAAAGTCATTGCAGGAATAATACAAAGTGAAGGAAGGGTTGGTGTCAAGCCCGAATGGCTCTAGAACCTGCTCTGTAATCATTTAACCATTGAGTCTGTGTCCTGGCCTAAAACTGGAAAGTATTCACCTTGTTAAGTCCGGGAGGCAATTTTATTTGTCTGAGCAGATATCTGTTTCAGTTAGTGCTGTGTCCTTGATCAAATATCCATTGTTTAAAGACACCATTGTCACCATCAGAGCAGTGTGGGTGGCTGTGGCATCTGCAGGGAAGAACTACACCGCTGTCCCTCTTGTCACCCATTCTAAGGTGAGAATGTGGAACCGCACCAGGGAAAACGCTGAAAAGTTTGCAAGCACAGTGCAAGGAGATGTTCGGGTTTGTTCCTCAGTGCAGGAGGCTGTGACAGGTGCTGATGTCATCATCACAGTCACCATGGCAACAGAGCCCATTTTATTTGGTGAATGGGTGAAGCCAGGGGCTCACATCAATGGTAAGTCACGCTCCCAGACTGGATCCTGGCTTTATTTGTAAAGGTGGTTTCTCCTTCATGTAGGTATCTATCCCCACTCCTGTCTACATCTTCTTTTTAAGGGTATCTATATGAGCTTATGCTCAAAAAGTGTAGGCAGGGAGATGGAGGGTTGCCTGGGCTACTTACAGAGACCCTGTCTCAACAAAACCCAAAGGCTACTGAAGGATGGGTGTCCTGAAAAACTGTGCCTCAAATGTAAAAAGGAAATTAAATGTAAAGCTGGTGATTATTTCACTGCTGAATGTCCTGTAGGGTGGAACACTGCACAAATGGTCAGCCACAACTTCATCCTTAAATGTGACAAAATTCAAAGCCTAATGAACAAACAAATAATGCTTCATCTGGGTTTGGTTTGTTTGACTTTTTGAGACAGTGTCTCTCTGTGTGGTCCTTAAACTTTTAATTTTCCCTCCTGTGCCCACCAAGATTTGCATGACAGGCCTGACCCATCACCCCAGCCCAAATATTTTTTTTAACATATAAAAGTATAAACAATTTCCAAAAGTGATTACATTACAAAAAAGGATTTAATGTGGCATATAGATGCTTTTGATATGTGTAATAGGAGGCGGGATAGGAGGGTATTCTAAACATAAGGGCACTGGAGCCTCTGAAGACCTTCAAATAACCTTAGAGATTATAGCGAAAGTTGGACTGTATAAAATACTTAACTATAATGGGAGCTGTCCTGAATTTTATATGTGTATTTGTATGTGCACATGCATATGTACCCATAAGTGTTTGTATATATGCATGTGTTGATGTTGAATGCCTTCCACAGTGACTCTCCAACTTATTTTTGAGACAGTTCTCTCACTGAATCCAGCACTCACTAATTAACTAGACTGGCTGGCCAGAGAACTCCAGGGATCACCTATTTCTGTCTGCTGCCCAGCCACTCCACAGGGTCAGAGATATGCATAACTATGACCACATGTTTTACTTGGGTGTTGGGTATGATTCCACAGTAAGCACTTGACTATTTAATCTATATCTCTGATCCTCTTGATTATGATATATGTATGTGTTATACATGTATATACATATAGTATATGTAAATATATTATATGTATAATGTATATATGTTAGATATAGTCACTTAATCCTTCCAGCAACCTTAGAAGATAGGAAATAATTATCTTGACCCCTAATTTATAGGGGGGTAAACCAAGTCAAGGAGAGATTAAGTAACTTTCAGGAGTCAGTCTTGGGGGCAGAGTTGGGTTTGAACTGGGGTAGTCTGCCCTCAGAGCTGGGGCTCTTGAATAGTACTTAACATTATCCTCCAAAAAGAAGTCTGGCTTCTGACTGCTGGGCAGACAGACAGCAGAGGCTTGAATTTAGTCACAGTGCTCTTCCATGTAATGACAAGAACATGAAATCATCTCAGAAGCTGAAATCCCTGCACATATGGACAGATGAGAAACAGGAGTCAAGCCAAGAGATTATGTGTTCATTCATAAATGTTCACTGGGTCTACACCACGTGCCAGCCATTGTTGTAGCTGCTGAGGGATGCCACAGGAAACAGAGCATCCAAGGGCATGGCTTTCCTGCTGGCACTGAGAATCTGCTCAAGGTTAGGCTGGTTCTCTGTTCAAAGTTCCCAGGGATGAAAGCCATGTTTATTGGGCTATCCTCTCATCTAGTCTCAAGGGTCCTCTTCCGGGTTCATGTGGTAGCAGGATTCAGTCCCTCTCAATATAGTATGGGACAGGGGAACTGGAGGATTCTCTCTCTCTCTCTCTCTCTCTCTCTCTCTCTCTCTCTCT
>NC_034590.1:89822232-89844560 GCF_900095145.1 Mus pahari | reverse complement strand
A
This sequence comes from Mus pahari, assembly GCF_900095145.1. NCBI lineage: Eukaryota > Metazoa > Chordata > Mammalia > Rodentia > Muridae > Mus > Mus pahari. Next base: position 89,844,559 of record NC_034590.1, on the reverse strand, counting down.
TATATATATATATATATATATATATATATATATATATATATCCTGATATGACATCAAGATACTTCTTTTTATATTCCCTTGACCTAGGACAAAGTTGCTTTATGTGTTTAAAAACCCTCCAACTGTGCTTCATTAATGTGTGTCCCAGTGATAACAGTGAGATACCAAGGACATGTTTTACTTGCTCAAAAAGCTGCTAAAGAGCAGGCCTTGACTTTACCCTCCCCCATAACCCCACACACACATGTACACACACACGTGTACACACACACACACACACACACACACACACACACACACACAGCATACTTCCTAACTCCTGTCCTGACATCCCATTCATCCCAACAGTAAGTCTTTCAAGACCTTCACAGCCGGGTGTGGTGGCTCACACCTTTAGTCCCAGCACTCGGGAGGCAGGCGGATTTCTGAGTTCAAGGCCAGCCTGGTCTACAAAGTGAAACCAGCCAGGGCTACACAGAGAAACCCTGTCTCAAAAACAAAACAAAACAAAAAGACCTTCACTGTTTCTAGCCCCACTGAAGCAAGGCCAGGCTCTGACCTGGGTCAGCCTGCTGACTTGCTGTCTGGTCCACTTGCATCTGCCTGCCTGAGTGGCCTCGCACAGCCCCTTGAGAACTCATCCAGTGCTAGGCAGAGGCTGTCTATAGAAAGCTGGGGAGTGGGTAGCCCTGGAAACGAGGCTTTTCCCTCCCAGCTTATGATTTATTTACAAGCTCCGTTAGTGAGTATATTTGTTCTATAGACTTCCCTCCCCTGCCCTCAACAGCCTTCAAGGTGAGCATTGTTACACTGCTCTCTGGAAACTAGAGCTCAGAACAACAGGAAGGAGAACCTAAGAAGGCGTATAAATGCTGCCTTGTATTTGGATAAAACTTTAAAATATTTTCAAAGACTAGCTAGCTACCCTGGGGCTGGCTCCAGCCAGCAGACTGCTTTGTTTGGACCACGGAGAAATCAAGGGATAACGTATGCAAATAGATTTCCTGCTCCTCTTCATAAACAGTAGAGATGGAGGGCAGACTGGAAACAGTGCCTATGCACTCATAGGTAGTCGCTGTTAGCTGGAGCTGGATAATGCCTGTCCCCTGGAGAGGTACACACTCTCTTCTGTGCAACATTCCCAGTCTGTCTGTTGGCTTTGTTCCTGTTCATTTCTCCCTCCTCTGCAGGCATTTGGTTACAGCCTGTGCATCATCCTATGTCCTTGGAGCAGAAGTCATGGCACATTGGATTCATTGCTCCAGTCTCTGCAAAGGGGGGGAAGGTCAAGGCCTAATAATCAGTTTATGTTTTGTGGGATGTTTGGCTTTTTTTTTTTTTTTCCTCCTCCCAATCCTCCCTTTCATCCTACTTATCCGACTTTTCCTGATCTTCTTTTCAAAAAAATGTGTGTGCATGCACATGCATGCCACCATACACACATGGAAGTCAGAGGACAAACTCAGCTGTCGGTTCTGGCTCCCACTTTGTTGGGACAGCATTTCTTATTGTTCACCTGTGTGCTCTCCAGGCAGGCTCACTGGCCCTTGACATTCCAGGGGTTCTCCTAGTCCTGACACGAGTTTTCTGCAGACCCTGGAGATTCAGGTGGTCATGTTTGCATGCCTGTGCTTCACCCGCTAGGCCATCTCTCCTTCAGTTTCAAGGTGTCAAGGCCATCCCAAGACCAGGTTTCCTGTTTCTCCACCCCCACCCCTGGAAGTATTGGGATTGAGTTTAGGGGCTCACATATGCAGGGCAGATCCTGTGCTGCTGAGCCAGTTACAGGCCTCCCAGCCTTAACATTGGGCTCTTTGTTAGGATAAGAGAAAATGGTTTCAGGTGAGGAAGGCAATGAATGACTGAGGAGCAGGGCAAGAGGATAAGGAGCAGGGGGTCCCTTTGTGTGGTTTCTGCAAATAGCTGCCACTGCCAGCAACACTGCCAGCAAGGGTGAAAGCCTGGGGTTCTCAGCCCTGATCACAGCCGCAATGTATGCATCTGTGAACGGAATTAGACACTGAAGAGTATGAAGTCCAGAAACAGCATGTATGGAAAATAAGACGCAGAAAGTATTTACCTTGTAAGTGCGTGCTGGAGTGCAGATATGACTCAGCAGTTAAGACTGTGTACTGATCTTGCAGAGGACCCAAGCTCTGCTCCTTCCATCCATGTTGGGTGGCCCACAGCTGCCTGTAATTCCAGTTAAGGAGCATCTGACACCTCTGGCCTCCCCAAGCACCTACATTTACACCCACATACCCATACCCATACCCAACACACACACACACACACACACTTAAAAGAAATGGTTTTTAAAAATGAGTGCTGCTAGGTGACTGTAAGCACTTACAGGAATTTAGGAGGAGGTGAAGTAGAACAGACGAGCTTAGGTGATGGCTTAGTTCATAAAATGCTCACCGTGTGAGCATCAGGACCTGAGTTTAATCCACAGACATGGAGGTGTGCATCTGTAATCTCAAGGCTGGGGAGGTGGAATCGGACCAATTCCCGGGGCTCAAATGCCAACCAGCTGAGCCTGAGCAGAAAGCCATGTGTCCTAGTGAGGGGCTCTGTCTCACAAAACAAAGTAGACAACCATCTTGAGGAACGACTCCCTTAACCTCTGAGCTCCAGATGCACCTGCACATATACACACGCGCATCTATGTGTACACACACATACAAATAAGTTTGGTTTTTTTTTTTTTTCAAAAAGGGAAAATGGTAGGTGTTATTTTAAAAAAGTATTCTATCTTACTTATTGGGAAAAGCATGGTCTAAAAGATGAGAGACATTTGGGTCTAAATATCCCTCCTGGCTCCCCCTGCTCAACTCTTTCTACTAATGTGCCTTGGGAATTCCCCGGCCTCAGAGTCTATTTTGTTATCTTGTAGCTGTTGGAGCCAGCAGGCCTGACTGGCGAGAACTGGATGACGAGCTCATGAGGCAAGCGGTGCTGTATGTGGACTCCCGGGAGGCTGCCCTGAAGGAGTCAGGAGACGTGCTGCTGTCAGGGGTGAGCCTCTCTCAACAGCGGAACCACCGGCTGGCCCTGGCTTGGTTCCCAGGCTTTCACTGCCTTCCCCTCTGGACCTTGGTCACCTCACCACCTAGTAAGGAAGACATTCCCAAACATCTTGCAGCATTTAAATCCGATTCCAGAAAAACATAGCCATATGGCTATGACATGTGTCTTCCTGTCCTTCTGCCTAGAGGGAAAACTGACTTTTTTTTTTTTCTGGTTTGCTGTGCTATAAGGCAGTAGGATGGGAAATCTGTTGCAACCTGGAAACCTTAAGAAGACTATGTATCCCCTGGCTACCTATTCCCACTTATAATCAAGTTATGAAAGCAAGCAGAAACTGCCAAAGTGCATGGTCAGTTAATAGCATACCAATTTCTTCACAGACAGGGACCTGGCAGGAAGCCACCCAGACACAGAGCTCTCTGTGTTTATGGCATCAAAACACCGGTGCTGATCCCAAGGGGTACCATCTTCTTCTTAATATCTTCTAGTTCACACACGGTGTTTTTTAAAAATCGATTTTATTCTCTCCTGTTCATGGGTGTCCTGTACTGGCTTCAGAAGCTAGCCCATAGGATGGTGGTTTCAGCCCTAGTTAGCATGCATTTGTTTCACAGGCTGACATCTTTGCTGAGCTTGGAGAAGTGATTTCAGGAGCAAAGCCTGCACACTGTGAGAAGACCACAGTGTTCAAATCTTTGGGTAAGACTTGTGAATTGTTCCCTGGGCACCAATCCAACGAAAGCATATGTATGGCAGGGGAAAGGAGAAATGAATGGGTTACCAGGCTCTGCGGGTAAGTCATTACAGAGTCCATCATTTGGGTCAATCATTTACATGTTTGGGTGGAGTAGCTAAGTCCATGAACTCTGGAGTTGGACGGTTCTGGATTACATTCTTCCTATATCATGCACTGGATCTGTGACCTTAGGCAAGTGACCTGATGGCTCAGAGCCATGGTTTCTTCGCAATCTGTCACCCTGAGTTCTTGTGACAGTCCAGTGATATATACAAGGGGGCAGAAATTATGCACAGCCAATGTTGTACTAAATCACTTGGTTAGACATAAATGAATTCAGAAGTCAATATCCATTAGAGGAAGAGAGCAGGGAAAAAACTTAAACAGCTAAAGGGAAATGACAGAGACGCCTGCCTTAAAGGAGATTGAGACAGGGAGTTCCAGTCTGAGACCTTTTCATTTCCCTGTCTCTACCTCCCACTTAATGCTTAATAACAGGCAACCATGAGGAGTCCAAACTGAGATGGGTAGAAACTTGATGAGGGGGTGGATGCCCAGTGGGTGGTCTGCCCCTTGGATTAACTCCTCCATTCTACTGTGCTTAAAGAAGCAGATATAGATGGGAACCAAGGTGATAATCAGCTATTCCATTTAATGTTTTTTAATTATTAATGGTTACTAAGTGGATATTACCAGGATTTGCCATACTTCTTTATACTGAGCAGCAGAAACTTTTTAAATATCTGTCACAGTTTTAAAAGTACTCCAGATGGCTGGATATGGTGGCACACACCTTTAATCCCCACACTAAAAAGGCAGAGGCAGATCTCTGTGAGTTCAAGGCTAGTCTGATCTTAATAGCAAGTTCCAGTGCAGCCAGGATTAAACAGAGAGACCCTGTCTCAAAACAAAACAAAGCAAAAACCAAATGAAAAACCAAACAAGGAGTGTTCTGGTCGGCAGTGTGGCCACTACAGCGAAATGGCATTTGCTGGCTATGAAAGGATTGCTGCACACATGAACTCCCAGTGCCTGGACCCCACGCACAAGGCCTGCACAAGAGCAAGCCAACCGAAAGACAGATGTGAATGGGGGAATAGCACTTATTACATCCCACCCCCTTGCTTAGAAGCTGCTGGCAACTGATGGCAGATTGGGGCTTTAAAAGTCAGTGTTCTTCAGGAATGTGGCCCTTGAGACCTTGAGAGGATGCCATGCACATACAGGTATCACCGAGGAGACTTATTTTCAAAAAGAAAGCGGAGGAGGAGGAGGAGGAGGAGGAGGAGGAGGAGAAAGTTGGCAGAGAATGAGGATGTGGAGATGGGAAGGAATTGGAAGCAAGGAAAGAGGGAATGGATTTGATCATATTGTAGGCATGTATGATATTAACATGTATGATCTTAGCATGTGATAGAAAGTGTGCTCTGACCACCCAGTTCTTTACCATCAGTTAGATCCAGGCCTTGACAGGTAGTTAAGTGGGGTTTTTTTTGTTTTTGTTTTGTTTTGCTTTGCTTTAATTTTTTGTGCACTAAAAGAACAACAAAGGTAGTAAATTTCATTTAGTATCTGGTCCAATGACATCCCACCAATCCAGTTGAATCTGGACGGTTAGCTGACTTCATTAAAGAGACAAATACTGTAGGAATCCACTTATTTGACAAACTTTGTGCTCCCACCTTGGGTGACTGGTTTACTGACACACTCTCTCTTCTAGCTGATACATGCTAAGCCTCTCACAGAATATTGGGTACAAAGACCAAGGCCTGTGTCTTAAAATTACAGATTGAACACATCTTATCTGAAATACTTATACCCACACGTGTTTCATATTGGATCCTTTTTGAACTGTAGAGAATGTCTGTAGATTGTTGATTGACTTAAGCCCCCTGCCCTCTGCCCAGTATGAAAAACTGACCCCAAACTGAAAAAAAAATTGAATTTCAACATTATCTTGAAGAGTTTCAGAACATGCAATGTTTCAGATTACAAATTTTTGGATTAGGGAATATTCAACATTTTGAAGACAAATGGGGGAAGCTAAAGAGACAGGATTTGTGACGGTCCAGGGTCAGCAAAATCTAGGCCAATGAGTCCAATCCTGCCAACTACCTGCAGTTGTATGAGCCATGAGCTACAAATAGTGTCCATAGTTTTAAATGATTGGGATGGACAAATAAAGAATCACTCTCGGGACCCACAAGAATGATGGGATCGACTGGGCAGGGAGGCAGCTTAGTTGGGAAAATGCTTGCCACATAGTCAGGAAGAGCTGAATTTGGATCCCCCAGGACCTATATAAAGTGCCAGGCGTGGCAGCACATGGCTAAGCCTGTAATTCTGGTGTTATGGAGGCAGAAACATGGGGATCCCTGGGGCTCACTGGCCAAGTGTAGCCAAACCAGCAAGCTCAGCACGAGACCCTGACTCAGAACAAAACAAAACAAACAAAAACCTCAAGTAAGGGGGCTGGTGAGATGGCTCAGTGGGTAAGAGCACCCAACTGCTCTTCCAAAGGTGCAGAGTTCAAATCCCAGCAACCACATGGTGGCTCATAACCATCCGTAACAAGATCTGATGTCCTCTTCTGGAGTGTCTGAAGATACAGTATACAGTATACTTACATATAATAAATAAATCTTAAAAAAAAAAAAAAAAAAAAAAAACTCAAGTAAAATGAACAATTGAGCCATGAAGAGGAAGATAACTAACACCTACATAGACCTCCATATTTGGGGAGGGGCTGGAGAGAGTGATGAATTCAGTTTGTAGTGTCCATGAGTAAGATCTTACCAAAACACAGTCTCATTTGCTTTCCCTGTGACTGTAGCTGCTTTCCTACTATAAAAGCAGAACTGGGCCATGTGATAGAGACAATATGATGTATGGAGCTTAAACTATTCACTGAGCCTAAAGTGAAATATTACTGACCTCTGAACTCGACCCTAGAGGTTAGAAAATGTGGAAATTTCTTGCCTAGTGCCATACTCCTCTCGTTGACCAGCCCTTTCTATGCCGAGTAAGGGCACACCTCTGGACAGCAGTTGTGGTTATCACTATAGACCTTAGAATGCACATAGGGCATCAGAAGATAGCCAGGTTTGTTTGAGAGCAAAGTTGTTCTGACAAAAAAAAAAAAAAAATTGAAGCAAATTTCTATCCATTCCACATTCCAGGGATGGCAGTGGAAGACCTGGTTGCAGCAAAATTAGTGTATGATTCTTGGTCATCTGGCAAATGAGTTGAAGGAACTGTGCCTGAATTGGACATCACAGCTCAAACGCTGTCTCACAGTGTCAAGATCAAAGGAGTCCCAGTCCCCAGTGAATGGTAGTGATTGTCTTTCATAAGTACTGACACCCCTATTCATGTTTGTGGTTGGACAGCTAAACCAGGTAACTATTTCTTCTGTTAAGGGGTGACGGCCACATTATCTACCCTTGATCTTACTAGTCTTGTATCTCTCTGAAATAAATCATTTCCAATTCTTCTGTGTGTCCTTTGACAACTTCCTGTGGGAAGGAAATAAGGGTGTCAAATGCCCACTCAATCCCTAGAGGATTGGAGTAAAATTTTCTCCATTTTAATTGAGTAGAACTCACCATAAAACCACTTTTATTCTCCCTCCATCCCCCCTGCCTCTGTGTGTGTGTGTGTGTGTGTGTGTGTGTGTGTGTGTGTGTAGCCATGCTGGGGATCAAACCCAAGTTTCACACATGCTAGGCAAACACACTTTCTCTAAGCTACATTCGGTGAAGTTTATACAACCAAGTCCAGAATGATCCTATGCCCTGAAGAAACCTGATTCTCAACAGTATCACCACCTTCTTCCCAGCAGTTTCTACTGCTACAGATTTGCCTCTTCAAGAACTTTCATGTACATCCAATCACATGTAATGTAGCTTCCAGTGTGTATTTTAAATATTTAAAGAAGTACAGATAAAGGGGCTCCTTTGGTCATGGGTAGTAAAAACTACAATGAGTCTAAGCGAATTGATGATGGAAGGAATTCATTGGTTCCTCATAATTTAACCACAAGACTCTACAAGAACATGTCTCATGACCAGTGGATCTTACAAAAGCATCAGGAGTCCCCACATTTAGGGTCATGCCTCCCCATCCAGCCTACCCTCACTATGTAAGTTGGGGTTGGATGTGAAAACAGTATCTCAGACAGTTTCTAGAGAAGATCCTTCAAAGTGAGGATGTGTGACAGAGGCAGGCTTGGGTCACAAAACCTGTGAGTGCCTTCCTATGACAACTGCTTCTGTGCACAGTATTGAGGACAAGCACAACTTCAGTTTATTCCACAACCAAACACAGTATTTGTAAGCAAAAATCCCCTAATGTAACATCTCCAAGAACCCATATGCTCTTGAATCCATTCACTGGAGAAGAATGAGTGAGTTTGAGCATGTGAGCATCTGTATCCTGAATGAGCCTCTTAAAGTAATTTAAGATATACACGAGAAATCAGCTGGGCTAAAATAATGGTTCTAATATTATATACACAGTCACACAGTCAATGATAAATTCTACTTGGTAGGTAATGGTAAATTCTACCTGGTAGTAGTTTGTCTACAAAATTCCTAAAAACAAAAACAAACAAAACAAAACAACAACAACAAAAAACTTAGCTATTGTTTGAAGGCGGTTTCAATTGAGATTGCCTTTTAAAAACTGTTTTAAAAAATGCTGGCAAGATTTTAGAAAGAAGAACTTTATACATTGCTGGTAGGAAAGTAAACTATAGAATCCAGCTTTTCAGCCCTCCAAAAACTGAAAACAGAACTATCATGTGGCCCAGATAGCCCAGTCAAAATAAATACCACACAGACCTGCACATCCATATTTATTGCTGCACTGTTCACAATCACCAGGTAATAGGACCAGTCTGGATGTCCATCAACCAGTGAGTGGGAAAAGAAAATGTAGTGCATTACACAACTGAGTTTTATTCAACTGTAAAGAATGAAATTAAGACTTTTCAGGAATCAAAGATTGTTAAGCAATATATACATACCTCACTCAGAAAGACTAGTAGCCCATATTCTCTTCTCATATGCAAAATCTAGATTTAAGATAGTGTGGTGTGCATGTGAGTGTGTGTGTGTGTGTGTGTGTGTGTGAGAGAGAGAGAGAGAGAGAGAGAGAGAGAGAGAGAGAGAGAGAGATGAAATAAGATAGAATCTGTGAAAAGAAAAAGTTTAAAGAGATGGAGAGAAAGGTACAATAGAGGATAATGGAATATGTGTGTGTGACTATTATACACAATTACGTGTGTGTGTGCGTGTGTGTGTGTGTGTGTGTGTGTGTGTAACATAACTATTATGTCACTCTTTCCTCTGAATTGAAGCATTGCCTATTGGTGAGAGGAAGGAGACTCAGAATACTCCAGAGGCTATAGAGAATTCACCAGGCTTGTGAAGCGGATACAACTTAAGAGATCACAAGCCCTCCCCCTGCCCCAAGCATTGTGAAAGCAGCAAAGAGCAGCTTAGGCAGGGAGCCCCCAGGAGGCACCATTTGTGCTAATACCTTTGAATTGCCCACCCTCCTGTTAAGTAACTCCAAAACCTTCATGGTTTTGAGCTCAACTTGGATAGAATTGTTCCTTTGTTCTGTCATCAGTGCCTATCTGAAGGGAATAAACATGTGTTCATAATTAAGAAAGATAGGTTTGTTTTAACTTGTCACTCACTCCATGACCCTGGTCTTAGTGCTTTGGGACCTGTGGTAAGGTGATTCATTAGAAGCCTGTGGCAGAGGAAACCTGTAAAAATTGCCTAGAAAGCAAAGAACGGGGTATTTGGAATTCCAATACCCCCTTCAAGGGCATGCTTTGATGGCCTAACTTCCTTCTAATAAGCTCTGCCTGGTGAATAGATATCCACTTTCTCCCAATAGCTCCACAGGCAGATGACCAAGGCATTAACATATGGGTCTTTGGGCCACATCTAAGATCTAGATTATAACAAGCACTTGTCCAGGCAGCAGTCCTGTGGATACACACTAATGAAGTGAGGGTATGCATAGCAAACATGGACGTGCAAAATATATTTTCACCATCAACCTTCCTAAAACTATACCTTACCCTCCTGTTTTGCACCTCAGAAGACACTTAACCCTTAGAGAACTTGTGAGATGGAACGGGCATTGTTTTTCTGAATCCTCCTTGCTCTCTTCACTATCCTCTTGTTTACACACTATGCTTGTCAGCCTAGGCCTCCATAACAGAACACTGCAGACAGAGTGGCTCAAACAACATTTATTGTTCACATCTCAGTAGGCTGAAAGCCCAAACTGTTGCCAGGTTCAATTTCTCAGTTCTTCTCTCCTTGGCTTGTTGGCTGCTGCCTTCCTGCTCTCCTCCTTCTCCAAGTGTGAACAAACCCTTCACAGTTTTCCTTGTCGTTTAAGTCATATGGATTACAAGCCTGCCCTTATAACCTCATTCAACCTTAACCACATCTTTAAAATACTATCTCCAAAACCATTCACTTAGGGGTTAGGGCGAAACATCATTTTCTCATTCCAAGGTCTCTCAAGGTCTTTTCTCGTTGATGGTTTACTTGGATACAAAGTTTGAGCCTCTGATTTGGAGTGTCCTCTCTAAACCCTAACACCTACACCCAGTGGTTTGTCATTAGACAGAGACCAGGCACAGGGCTCATCCTGGGGTAGTTCCAGGGGAACTCAGCATGAACCCCAGGCTCAGGCTACCCTGTTCACCAATGCCCTCCATCAGAGGCTGGTGTCAACCAACTGCCCAGGCTGTTGGAGCACCTGCTTCCTTTTGTCTATGGCACTAAGGACTTTCTTCCTGGGGCCCAGCTGCATGTGGATATTCTGAAGGTCCTCATCAGAGCACAGCAGTAGAGCCTCTAGATCAATCTGTTCTCTCAAAAAAATGGGAAGGAATTCCTCCAGGTGCTGAGACTGCAAGAACACTTCCAATGGAGTAGCATCAACTACATCTTCCTCCCATACTACTCCTTCTTCATCCCAAGAAAGATAGTCTGTAATGCCGTTTGCCTCTCTCTCCTCCTCCTCCTCCTCATCATCATCATCCTCTTCTTCATCTGTTTCTGCTGCTCCCTGTCTTTGGAACAGCCCACTGGGCATGTTAAACCACAACTCCCTCTTGCTGTATGAGATGTCAAGAGGGTCCAGAACTCTGTTTCTACTAAAAACAATACTTCCTAGACCAGGACGGTTGAGAATAGACTCGTGTTGTACATCATCATCTTCTCCTACTGAGAAATGGAGCTTCTCTTTGAGGTCCTTTGCAAATGAGTCTTCTTCCTCCTCTCTGAACACTTCCATCACAGGCCTCTGCCCACTTCTGCCATCCTTCCCTAGCTGTTCTGCTGTATCTTTATTCTTCTTAGATTTTATCTTGAAGGTATCTTTAATGCCTTTAGACAGTGATCCAAATCCACCAGCAGAAGTGTTTGAAAGAAACGACCTAGAGAAGGTACTATGGGAAGAGGAAAGCGTCCCAGAGTCCTCCTTGCTATAGGTGCGCGCCATCTTGTTTTGGTGCCTCTCCTGAAGCCGTTCGCACTCTTTCATCTGCCTCTTGGCATTCTTCAGAGCCTGTTCCTTCAGTCTGGTGACCCTTTTGGGGTTCATGGTGTTCTGCACAGTGGCAGCCTTGTCCAAGAGAGCAACACATTCTTTCTGCTCCCTGCTAGCAGCAGCATCCAGCGGGGACTTCAAGTCATTATCCAGGGCAAAGATGTTGGCACCAAAGTTGACTAGAAATGAGATGCAGTGAGTGTGGCCATTGGAGGCTGCATAATGTAGAGGAGTGTTCCCCCAGATGTCACACTTATCAGGGTCTCCACTACAGAAGAAAATATGAAAGATGTATGTTAAATTATTTTTTCACTGATGATACAGTCTACAAATAAAAACAAAACAACCAACAAAATGCATGTTTACCCTGCCTTGACGTTGACATATGATGGCTGCCGAGTTTGGCTGCATCACAGCCAGATACCAGATGGCCAGAAAGAGAAAGAGCCATCCCTACCTTATGCCTCCCGTTTAGAAGAAAAGCTTCCCTCAAACCTTTCTAGCTGTCACTTGCATTTGGTCAGAGTTGGGTCATTTGACACAGAAAGGGAATATGCCTAATTCTAATTTGTGCTTAATTAGAAATTTCCCCAAAGCCAAGAATATCATCCAATGGTATACTGTTTAACAATGGGCTCATTCATGGGGAAAATAAAACCAAAGGCTTGATTTATAGCATTACAATGGTATAAATCATGAAAATTTTCATGTTATCGCATCACCTCACTGGATGTAGAGATTGGGAGACACATGCGATAGTCTGCTATTTTATTTCTACCATAGCGATATAATGGACACGTGTAACTTCAGACCACACATATAAAAAAAAATAGTGAACTAGCTATAAAGTGGTAAATTGAGGGCTACATTTTAATAAAATCTGTTCAGTGTACATTTGTAAGATTTTAATAATTTTATGTTTAATTGGCTTTCAATTGTCCTGACAACTTAGTATCTATTCTCTGAGGACTTAGAGAGAGCTAATTCTAGCCAACACTTCAGCCCTCTCTTTAATCAAATGAGGAAAACAGAAGAAAAAGCAACCAGAAAAAAAGAGCCTCTATTCCTCTGAGGCCTTAAGATGCAGGTACAGACCCTACTGAAACACGGGATGGGGTGGGGGGAAATTGAGAAAATCTCTCACCACTGTTGGTGGGAAGGCTGAAACAGAAACAGAAAAAAAATCCATAACCTTACAAAGGTCGATAATGTACCATTCTGATCCTAGTTTGGGTAGTTTTTTGACCCAAATATATAGTCAGCAGCAGCAGCAACTGCAGCAGCAGCAGTAGCTGCAGCAACAACAGATTACCTATGGTTTTATTGAAATGCAGAATTTGGAGCCCAACTCAGACTTACTGAATTAGAATCCTGACAAGATCTTCAGGTGATTTACAGGTTCCCTGTGCTAATGTTGCAAAACCAGAGTTGTGTCATTTGATTACACAGACTTGGGTCTCCTCCCTGTAAGCCTCTGTTTGACTCAGTTGAGAACCACTCATCAGCCTTAGAGTACAGCGAGACTCTGAGGGGTGTGATGGTTTTGAATGATGGTTTTGTATATTTGCAGTGCTAAGGGCAGAACACAGGGTCTCATACGTGCCTGCCATGTGTTCTACCATGGAGCTACACTCCAGCCCAACAGGCAGCATCCTCAGATCAGGCCTGCCCATGTTTACCTATCTGTGTCTCTCTCATTTCCTCTTCCTACCACTGGAACACTCTTGTGGGAGTTTTAATTTTTAAAAAAAAATTTTTCCAAAATTAAATGTATTGATTTTCTGTGTGTATATGATTGGGTATGAGTATCAAAATGTGCATATGGTTGTCAGAGGGCAACTTGCATAGTTCTCTCAGTTCACCATGTGGGACTTGGGGAATCAATCTGTAAACATCAGACTAAGAAGCAAATGCCATTACCCACTGAGCCATCTATCTCCTATCTATCTATCTATCTATTTATCTACCTACCTCTCTATCTATCACCTATTTTTGAGAAAGCATCTTACCCTGTGTCTCAGATAGGCTGGAACTTACTATGTAATCCAAGTTGGCCTCAAACTTGTGGTGAACATCTCTTGCAGCATCTTCCCTAGAGCCAGGATTACAGATATAAGCCCCCATACCAGCCTAGTTCTCGTAGTATTTGCTTAACTTATTTTATTTATCAGGTAGTAGTGCTCTATTGACCCAATTAGCTAATTCTCCCAGAGAGGAAGAAGCCTACACTTTTTTCCTTTATCTTCTGTAGTTTCTAGCCAAAACCTCAAAATCTGACCAAAGACATACAACTGACAGAAACCAAGTCTGTTTCCTCAACAAAGACCAAGTAAAGATCAGTCTCCTGGAAGTTGCAGTATTGGGACAGCTCTGGCTATGCCCTAACAAGGCAGAAAGTGTTAACACATCCATTTTCCAAATGAACACTGAACTCCAGAACTTCAAGGATTTTTTTTTTTTTTATGTTGGCTCAATTTTGAAACAAAAACACAGTGAAATCCAAGAAAAGCCCATTGTGGACTAGGTCCAGCTGTAGGTTGGCCGCCTGTTTCACATGGAGAACAGCATGGCCATGGACAAGGATGGCTGATATCACATAGCATATGTGAGAAACCCAGACTACACAGCAGTGTGACCAGATAGCATGGAGGTATGGGTAAGAAATGGGGAAAGGAAGGAAAGAAAGTGAAATTGAATCTAAGGAAAGCAATGGTAAATAATGTCGTTTTTGTCAGGCAGTGTTTGTTAAGAGTGCTCTAGCCAGTTAGCCCAATTTAATTATTTTGGATCAAAGGAGACTCCTCCTTCCAGCCTTGGCACAGTGGAATCTTTGGGGAGCACAGTTCTTCAGCCCCAAACACATGGTTTCACTTTTTATTTACTTAACTGAACACCATTTTCAAAAGACCCCTTAAGTAACCCAGACATCAAAAGAGGGCTGGAAAACAGCCAAGATGTGACCACGACATAAACAAAAACACACTGCTTGAATTTGCCTGAATTATCCTTGGTTTGCATAAGCCAGAGAAGAAAGTGCTGGGCAGGGCAAGTTGTGGCAGGAAGTAACAGGCTGTTGAGAGTGTGAGTGAGATCAATAGATCAATATGCTCAGGCAGAAAGCAGTGAATTTCCTCATCTCAGTGAGTCCTGGGTGATGCTTTCAAGATGTGAAATTTTAAATGTAGAATTTCAGATTTATAAATGAAACTGTCAAGAAGATTGTCCACGTGTTTCCCTAGTGTATCTAAACCCTAATGACAACTTTCCAATTGATAGAAAAAACTTTATTATTGTCAAGTTTCATGAAGTTTTTAAAAATGTAATCCTACTCTCTCCCCTGCTTCTGTTTGTCAAGAGTCTTTCTTCTATGTAACACAGGCTGGTTTTCAACTTAGAACCCTCCTGCCATTTCTGGGATTACAGGCATGCACCACCCTACTTGACTCACATATCGTGTGTGTGTGTGTGTGTGTGTGTGTGTGTGTGTGTGTGTGTATGTGTACATGCTTCAAAACACATACATAGAGGGCAGAGGTTAACATGGCATTATTCCGCAATTGCTTCTCCACTTTTTGTTTGTTTGTTTGTTTTTCGAGACAGGGTTTCTCTGTATAGCGCAGGCTGTCCTGAAACTCACTCTGTAGACCAGGCTGGCCTTGAACTCAGAAATCCACCTGCCTCTGCCTCCTGAGTGCTTCTCCACTTTTTATTCATTTTGAAAAAGGGCATCTCACTAAAACTATATCTCTAGATCTCACCTATTAGCTCCACTGACTGCCCAAAAAGTCCCAGAGATCTTCCTGTCCCTACCTCTCCAGTGCATGTTGCTGAACTCGGTTTTCTGGCTCAGGTTTCTCAGTAAAATTACTGTATACATTTGCCCCACCATCTACACCCCTGCCCTTTGATAGGCTGAATCTAATGCCAATATCCTATGGATGCTTGGGGATAGCTTCTGTGTAGTGTTGGCATTTTCTTCCCAAAAGAGAAACTCTCTGAAGCAATTTTAAAATAAGCCATATTTTGACCTAGATTTTTTAGTAAGCAAGAGTTTTAAGCAATAATTTTTAAGTGGGCTTGTTATTGTTGTTAAGTGGGTAATTTGCTTAAATTACAACACTCTCAGCATCTGTTCCACTCCAATTTCTTCCTTTGAAGTTGATTTTGACTATGTGTAAAGCTGTTCTCAGAAAACAATAATTCTGTCAAAAAATGTTTTTCTACATAAAAAAGAATTATTTGTACTTACAATAATGAAGAAAATGCCAATTAAAACCATACACTGCCAGTGTTTGCCCGACCAACAGGAAATGATTGAAAAATATCAGTTGTCGATTTTCAGTGGGATCATGAGGAAAGGGCCATGCTGGGAAAAGCATACCCTGACTCAGATTGCTTAGCAGGATATCGGGAAACACCCAGAATCCACTGCTCTACTTTAAGGAACTTATCCCAAGGAAGTGTGAGGGTGTGGACAGAGCTGAATGAACAAGGTTGTTCCTGTTGACTGCTTCTCATAGCAACAAGACATAAGTTAAACAGTCCCTGGCAAAACCAGAAAGGAAAGGGAACTAAGTGTCATGAATAGGTGACTAATTAAATTGCATACACACATATGTTCATATGCATACTTACAGCACACACATATGCACAATGGAATACCATTTTGTCTTAAAGATTAAGACAGGCCTGCATTTGGAAACATCAATGAAGCTGGAGAATGTTATGTTCAGTGAAATAAGCTGGGCACCAAAAGGCAAAGGCTTCAGAGTTGCACTCAAATGTGGATCTAAACAATATGGGGCCTATAAAAGTCTCCAGAGTAGACAGTGGTTGGGGGCAGGGAGCGAAGTGTGGTGATTCAGGTTTAGGGATTCAGAACGCCCACTAAGGAGCACAGGGAGTTCAAGCAGTACAGTCTACACTGGGATGACTACAGGAGAAACAATTTCCATCCTTGAAAATTGTTAAGAGGCTGTTTTAAATATCTTCATCGCAAAAATGATAAGTACACGGTATCATATAATTAGCTTGATCCAATCACTCCATAACATAGATGTATTTAAAATATCATACTCTATATGAAGCATATGAAAGGTTTTGGAGACAGGGACTTACTATGAAGTTCAGGCTAGCTTCAGGTTCACAATCTTCCTGACTCAGAATGGCGGGGGTACAGGTGTACTATCATCATGCCCAGCTGTGCAACTTTTATTTTTTGATTTAAAATAAATAAATAATGATAATGCCATACAATAGAATATAATGTAGTCATAAAAAACCAACTGCATGCATATCAACTTTTAACTTCAAATTGATAATGATACTATTAACTTATCACCACACTTTGTATGAGTACCTTTTTAAGAAAAAAATGTACTTGTGCATATGGGAAAAACAAAAAATTGGGAAGATATTTATCAGCCAATATTTTGGAATGATTGACCTTGAAATTAGAATTAGGTAGCAGAGATTGACAGGCTTATATCCACTTAAAATAAATATTATATGTGCATGTGTTCAATAAGTACATATTATGTATATATATATATATATATATATATATATATATATATATATACTTAAAGTATCGATTGTTAAAGTATTGTCAACTTTTTAGATATATATGATAAAGAGTTGATACTATTAACTTTAAAAGCCTTTTGAAGGCTGAGATGGGTCAGTGGGTAAACTGCTCACTGTACAAGGCTAAGGCCCTAAGTTCAGATGCCCAGGACTCACATAAAGCCAGATCAAAGGCTTCTTCAGAATTCTGGCAAAATGAGAGGCAGAGAGCACAAGAGGCCTGCTCTCAAACACTATGGAAAGTGGAGGCCTGACAACCAAGGCTGTCCTCTGGTCTCCACATATGCACCCTGGTATGCTGACACTACCATTAACCACACACACACACACACACACACACACACACACACACACACACAAGACACTTCTTTGAAAGCGAATTTTATTAATCAATATTTAAGAACTGGTTATAAAATTGGGGCAATGTTACAGACCCACAGACGGAAATGTAGAGGCTGCTCAGCACTGGCATTCTCAGGCTCACCAGGACCCTGCCTCTTGCCTTGTAAAATGGATTCCCTATTGAAGAAGGGAACTTGCTTTTTCCTCCTCTTGTTTGCTTGTACCTTCTCTATCTCCTACCATGGGAGGGTTCCACCTTTGTCCTCCCCAGAGGTGGCAGCAATAAGAAGCCATTATGGAAACAGAGACTAGATCTCTCTAGGAATTGAACTTGCCAACTTGACCTTGAACTTCCTGGCTGCTCTTAAAATTATGAGAATAAGTTTTATCCTCTCTAAATTACCTTGTCTGAGGTATTTTGTTATCATAGCACAAGTGCAGGCCAACTGAAACAAAAACTTCAGTTCTGAGAATTTACACTAGAAAAAAAAATATGGACAAGGATTTATGTGGAAGAATAATCATCACAGCACTGCTAACTAGAAAAAAAAACAAATTATGTATCAAATAGGGGATAACCCAAGAAATAAATTTGCTGATCATAATACTAAGGTGTCCTTGTAAATTAAATAGAGTGAGTGTGTTACATACTTCACTGCTGTAACAAAATTGAGACATTAACTCAAAAAAAGAAAGACCTATCTTGAATAAAGCTTCAGGAGATACTGTATAGAGAGTTAGCATGCTCTTTTTGACATGTTCCCCAATCCTGCAATCTGTTTAATCCAAACATAGATGTGGACCCTCCTCTTCCTTTACTTGCCACATCCGATCACTATCTGATCCAAACTGTCACTCAGATCTCTGTGTCTACCCACCCCCACTGTTACCATGTGTGTTCACTTTACCGCGAATGTCCCTAGACATTCTCTGTGACCACTGTACAATCACCAGAACAATATTCATAAGCATAAATCTATCTGATGGCTTCCTTTGTAAATAGAGGGTGTGGTTTCTAGGCTCTCAGAAGGCTCAAGTTCTCAGCAGAATTCTCAAGGCTCCTGATAGTCCGGTCTTACGGCTTAGGTTCTGTCCCTGTGCAGGTCATATCCAACCAAGCTCAGCATTTTCCATCCAAGGAATGCACAGTGTTCTGCCTTAAGGGGAAAACACTCCCCTCCTCCTTGATCAGCTCCTTGTCTTTCTAATATCAGCTTAATTTCCCTTCCCTGGCATGGGCTTTATCACATCTACCCAAAGCTGCTCGCTTGGCTTCCCCTCTCAGATCTGCTTGCCACAAGAACACCAGGATGTTTTGTTGATCGGCACCATCTGGGCAGCACCAAAAATATATGAGAAGAAGAATCAGAGGAGGATGGAGTGGAAGAAAGAAAGAGAGGAAGAAGGGGAGAGGAGGAGGAAAGGTGGACTGTCACCTGCCAGATGCTAAATATGCACTGTACTGAAGTCACTGGGCTCCCTTACTCTTTACCTCCCCTTCTGTCCCCCCCATCCCCACTCCTCTTACTCCCCCAGACTCCTCTGTTGCTCCATTTCTCCCCATCTTAAGTCTTAGCTTCCTACCCTGACTAGCCCTCTGGCAATGAGCAGGACAAGCAGAATAAAAAAGTTAGCAAAGACTTGAATTTAAAGGTAAGGGATGGTGTGTGTGTGTGTATGTTTGTGTGAGTGTGTGTGTGTGTGTGTGTGTGTGTGTGTGTGTGTGTGTGTGTAAAGATGGACTGAAGACTCATTTGATAGCTTGTAAAGCCAGAAATTCCATTCAAAAATCCAGCTTATACCAAGGCCGAGTGCTAATAAAAGATAGATTTTAGTGACACAATGGAAAACATAAAATAAAGTCATGTCCTAACCAAGAAGGATGACCAAGAAGCATGGTGACCTCTTTTTAAGGAGTTAACCATTTAAATTCCATGAAGATGACTTTCAGGGCATATAGTTATAATGCCTACCCCACCCCTCTGCCTGAGTGACTTCTAAATGGCTGTTTTCACAGGTAAAGAATCCATTCCTAGCTTAGTCTTGACTCTTTCTCTAAAAGCCAACTACTTAGGGAGCCTAGAAAGAAGTAAAATGTCTACGAGGATCTCTTGTCTCTCACTGCCGGTGTGGCGTCCCCCACCCAGGATACCCTAACAGGAATCACTCACCCTCTACTGCAGATTATTTCTAGGGCCTCGAGGTTGCCGTGGTAGGCTGCCAGGAGAGTGGGTGTCATGCCATCCTCATCTGAGAGATTCAGATCACGCTTGGTGGCCTCCTTCAGAAGTTCCAGGTAGCTGTCACTCGCTGCTTGGTGATAGCGGGTAGACATTTTTTCTGCCCACCGGAGCTTGGCCAGGTGAGAGTCTTTGTCTAGGCAGAGCTGGTAACACAGTCTTCCAACCGGGCTGGTTAATCAGTGACAGGGAGTATCACCCCAGGCCAAAGCTCGCTCCAGCCTTGCTCCTTGGAAAGCAGCCAGGAAGGCCTGCAATCCTGGACTTGGGCCTTTCCTTTGGGGACTAACCATGACAATGAACAATGAGGCCTGTCAGGTGTATCATGAGTGTGGTAAAGTGCATTTACTCTCTACTGTGTCCATTAACTGGTGTCAGATGTGATACTGACCACCCATTCACAGAATATAGGAAATAATCTCAAAAACCTCAGAACCGTTTAAGTTCACTGGTGCGGGAGAAGGGGTGTTTTAGTAGATTTGGGGGTATAATTTGTACAACTTGAATTTAGCCATTTGAAGTATAAATGAAAGATCTTAGTAAATTTACAGCTGTGAAATCTTTACCATAACACGGAGGAGAGAAGGCTGATCCACAGACCAGGAGACAAACAGGTCACTCTCCAGGAACTGCCACAAAAAAAGCTTGGTCTAGAGAGTGTCACAAAAAGGAAACAGCACTTTCTTTTTTTAAAAACTTTTATAATTTTTATTATACATAAGTACACATGAGTCATTATATATATATATATATATGATTAATATTTATAGATATTTAAAAATGATTCAAGTAGCAGTACCCAACCTATAGGAAAGAGAAGAATTGATGTTAGGGGTTTTTTTTAATTGGTTATTTTGTTTATTTACAATTCAAATATTAGCCCCCTTCCCAGTTTCCCCTCAGAAAACCTCCTATCCCATCCCCCCTACCCCCTGCTTGCATAAGGGTGCTATCACACCTACCCACTCCTGCCTCACCACCCTAGCATTCCCCTATGCTGGGGCATCAAGCCTTCACAGGACCAAGGGCCTCCCCTCCCAGTGATGCCAGATAAGACCATCCTCTGCTACATATGCAGCTGGAGCCATGGGTCCCTCCATGTGTTCTCTAGTAGTTTAGTCCCTAGGAGCTCTGGTGGGTCTGGTTGGTTGATATTGTTGTTCCTCCTATGGGGTTGCAAACCCCTTCAGCTCCTTTAGTCCTTCCCCTAACTCCTCCATTGTGGTCCCTGTGCTCAGTCTGATGGTTGACTGTGAGCATCCACATCTGTACTGCTCCAGCTCTGGCAGAGCCTCTCAGGGGGACAGCTATACCAGGATCCTGTCAGCAAGCACTTCTTGGCATCAGCAATAGTGTCTGAGTTTGGTGTCTGCAGATGGGATAGATCCCTAGGTGGGGCAGTCTCTGGATGACCTTTCCTTCAGTCTCTGCTCCACCCTTGTCCCTGTAGGAAACAGCACTTTCTGGTTGCAGAGTGATGTAAGTGAATAAGGCCAATCTAAACCAAGTACAACTCAGAATCACAGGCTGTTCCATGTGAACCCAGTACGCCCTGGAAATCAAATATTAGCCAATCAGGACTGCCCTCATTTGCAAGGTGGAGATTGCTGGGGGCTACCCTAACCACAGAGGACAGCTTCCACATATCCCATTCCCATGCACCACTATTTCATGTAGGTGGTCTTTCTGTTGATTCATTCGAACACATGCCAAGTGCCCTCTTGTAAACTCAGTTTTGCAATGTTTTCTCCACACTAAATCCATCCTTCATAAGCTGATAACCCTGGAATCCATCCTAGCTCAGACTCCCCCACATCACATAGACAAATGAGTAAATGTAAAAACAGAACTTTTAAAAGATATCCTTTGTGTTTATTAGCAGTTAATTCCCACTCCCAACCCTAGGAAATCATGAATCAGTTTTCTCTCTATAGTTGCAATTGTGAGCACTTTATATCACTGGAGTCCTGTGACATAGTTTTGAGGCCTTTATTTAAAAGGAATATGTTTTGAAGTTTATTTTCTAATTGTTGAATAATATTCCACTACACTAGCATATCAAACATCTTTGGATGTTTAGGTTGCTTCCATTAGTTAATGATGAAAAATGTTATTGAGAACAGTTACATACATGGCCCTGTATAAACATACATTTTTACATCTCTTGGGTATATAGGAAGGCATGGAATTTCTGGGTTTTATTGTAATTTGTATTTAGCTTTAAGGAATTGCCAAAGTGAACTTGTAGTGTTTTACAGAACAGTAGAAAACTGTGGTTGACCAGTGGGTTGCATATTTCAGCATAGTCAGTGGTGAGGATTGCATAGAGAAATGATAATCTTAGGTGATAGACATGATTTGATCATTATATATGTACATTAAAACTTCACAATTCAAACCAGATATACTTTAAATGCACCATGTTAGAATACACGCATATATGTTTGTGCATGTGCGCACATGCCCCCTCACACACACACACAGGGATTTGGGTTTGCAGATAAAATACTTACCACTTGAGTTTGAGCCCCCAGAACTCACATAAAAATCCAAACACAGAAGCATTTGTCTTTAGTCTCAGCTCCTACTTCAAGAAGGGTGATAAAACCAAGAAACTCCTCAGAAGGTCAGAGGACAACCTGCAGGAGTATGCGGAAGTAAACAGAAACCTCTGCCTCAAGTGAGGAACAAGGACTGACACCTGGGGCTGTTTCTAGTCTCCACATATGAACCAGGACACTTGCACATGCATTCTCTCTCTCTCCCTCTCTCTCCCTCTCTCTCTCTCTCCCTCTCTCTCCCTCCCCCC
>NC_034590.1:89816032-89822181 GCF_900095145.1 Mus pahari | reverse complement strand
TCTCTCTCTCTCTCTCCACACACACACACACACACACACTCACACACACACACACACAAGTTGCCATTTTCTAAAGTGGCTAGACCATTTCACCTCATTAAAATACTGGGTTCCAGTTTCTCCATACCCTTGCCAGCCTTGTGACACCCTGTTTTTCTTGTAGCATCTCAGTGGTCGAGAAGTTGCACCATTGTGGCTTTCATTGGTGTTTTCCCACTAACAGCTTTCAATTGCTTTTCAGCCATTCCTGCATCTGGTATTTGAATCTCTTTCCCATGGTCTGTGTTGTGCTAGTAGTACCAATGGATTGCGTGAGTCCTTTATACAGTCTCTATACCAGTCCTCTATTAACTATTTGGAACAGAATGAAAGGGGAAACAGGCCAAAATTTATAAGATGGGAGTTGGGGCAGAGTGTAGGAGAACATTTGTGGGTTTTGTTATACCTAAGTTGCAAATTTGTCTGTAATCAACCCAGAATTAAATGACTTAGACCCATCGGATACAGATTCAACCATTTTTCGATATTTTCTATATTTATATTTCAAATGTTATCCCCTTTCCTAGTTTCCCCTCTGAAAATCCCCTATCCCTTTCCCCCTCCTCCTACTCCCAACCCACCCACTCCCATTCCTGGTCCTGGCATTCCCCTATACTGGGGCATAGAGCTTCCACAGGACCAAGGGCCTCTCTTCCCATTAATGACCAACTAGGCCATCGTCTGTTACATATATAGCTAGAGTCACAAATTCCACCATGTGTTTTCTTTGATTGGTGGTATAGTTCCAAGGAGCTCTGGGGGTAGTTCATATTGATGTTCCTCCTATGGGGCTTCAGACCCATTCAGCTCCCTGAGTACTTTCTCTGGCTCCTCATTGGGGACATTGAGCTCTGTCCAATGGATGACTGTGAGCATCCATTTCTGTATTTGCCAGGCACTGGCAGACCATCTCAGGAGACAGCTATATCAGACTCCTGTCAGGAGGCTCTTGTTGACATATGCAATAGTGTCTGGGTTTGGCGGTAGTTTATGGGATGGATCCCCAGGTGGGGCAGTCTCTGGATGTCTGTTCCTTCAGGTTCTGCTCAGAACTTTGTCTCTGTAACTCTTTCCATGGGAATTTTGTTCCCCATTCTTAGAAGGAACAAAGTCCATACTTTGGTCTTCCTTCTTCTCGAGTTTCATGTGTTTTGCAAATTGTATCTTGGGTATTCTAAGTTTCTGGGCTAATATCCACTTATCAGTGAGTGCATATCATGTGTGTTCTTTTGATTGGGTTACCTCACTAAGGATGATATCCTCCAGATACATCCATTTGCCTAAGAATTTCTAAATTCATTGTTTTTAATAGCTGAGTAGTACTCCATTGTGTAAATGTACCACATTTTCTGTATCCATTCCTCTGTTAAGGGACACCTGGGTTTTTTCCAGCTTCTCGCTATTATAAATAAGGCTGCTATGAACATACTGGAACATGTGTCATTATTCATTATTACAAGTTGGAACATCTTCTGGGTATATGTCCCTGAGAGGTATTGCTGGATCTTCCAGTAATATTATGTCCAATTTTCTGAGGAACTGCCAGACCGATTTCCAGAGTGGTTGTACCAGCTTGCAATCCCACCAGCAATGGAGGAGTGTTCCTCTTTCTCCACATCCTCGATAGCATCTGCTGCCACCTGAATTTTTGATCTTAGCCATTCTGACTGGTGTGAGGTAGAATCTCAGGGTTATTTTGATTTGCATTTCCCTGATGATTAAGGATGTTGAACATTTTTTTCAGGTGCTTCTCAGCCCTTTGGTACTCCTCCATTGAGAATTCTTTGTTTAGCTCTGTGCCCCATTTTTTAATATGGTTATTTGACTTTCTGGAGTCCAACTTCTTGAGTTCTTTAATTTTTACAATAACATTTTGGTACCCACTGTGGGGCAAGAACTTACTCTTAAACCAAATTAAGATTTCAGATTCCCAAATAAAAGGTACACTGACCCTTTGAGATAAAAGCCATGATAGTGGCTAGAAAGACAGGGCACGATGTTTCCTTAGCAATGTCGGGTTTTTTCCCTAAGCCTTGTAGGGTTCTGACAGGGGTTGGAATGTATGCTCGTTTGGTGGCATGACTCCAGGGGGTTAAAGAGTAAACTAAGAGACAACCCCCAAGTCAACCACGCGCCAGGCAGCAGAGACCATGAGCTACAAACTGGCAGACTCAAATGCCAGCCCGGGTTCTTCCTGGCGCTGCTCTGCTCTGCTATGGAAGTACACCTTTGGACCCTAGTCGGGCAGGCACCAAATGCCTTGGCTGTGCAATGAAGCCAGTGAAGTCCTGCCTCTCCAAGCGGACTGCATTCCTCCCGCAGCCAAGAATTATAGCGAACTTATATAAATAAAATACTTTGCTACTTTGAGCAGCCAACAAAGTCTCTGTAAAGCGTGGGGCTCCTACAGAAAGACTGATGGCAGCTCATGAAAAGTAACATAAAATAAAGGCCACGCTACTCTGAGCAGCTGGTTTCTTTGGACATGGACTCCCATGGGGAAACTGGTGACTGTTCGGCCTGGCTCATGGCTCATGGCCCGTGGCCCGTGGCCCAGGCCAAAACCTCTAAGCAGATACAATGTGGCTTGGGATTATGCTTATACACTCAATGGAAAGGAATTTTAATAAAACTGAATACAGACACGGATATTAAATTAAGAGAAAAGGGTAAGATAAATAAATCCACATAGATATTAATCTCTAAAGAAGGAAGAAAGAAATGGGAATTGATGTAAATGTTTTCAAAGGTACATAGATACTAAATAAATAAACTCATGCCTTTGATCTCGGCACTTGGGAGACAAAGGCAGTAACAGATAGGTTCCTTGTGAGTTTGAGGCCAGCCCAATTTACAGTGTAAATCCAAATCAGCCCAGGCTACACAGAGAAAGCCTGTCTCAGCAAATAATGATATTAATTGTTTTAAACTATTTTAATTTTTTAAGCCATCAAAATGATGGTGGTTATAAGTTCAGTGGTTATGATGTTATGGTAGGTCTTCTTTAAGAGATGTCAAATAGAGCAGACCTAGATAGAAAAGAGGCTGCTGGATTGAATCAGTCTGTACTTCTAATGACTTCAAAATGCCAAACAAAGGATATACTATATTGGAAAAGAGAATGTATGCTTATGTCAACAGGAAAGGAGAAAAGGTTTTGGATCCCATCCAAAATTATAAAAATCAGATTTGACAGAGGGAGACTCCCTGGAGATCTCGGCTGCTATAGACAAGAAGAAACAAATCAAGACCAAAACAGGTGAGTTGTATATGGTAATCCTGTACTTGGGAACAGTTCTGGGACCAACTGAGACTTAAATGCTATACAAAATATATATAAAAAAATGCTATGCAAAAAATCCTACTGGCTTCAGAGTCCTAACTTATCATTGCATGCCATCATTTCGTATGACATAAATGGAAATTTATATTGCAATTTGGTTATATGGTCAAACTAACTTCTGAAGAAAGGCAGTTATTTTTCACCTGCTCAAGCAAGGAACAGAAAATCATCTTTACTTGATCTGTGTTTACTGCACCTTGCATATGAATACATTTATAAAAATATATATTGCTTGTAAGGTTTGTATGTCACAGAATGGAAGGCTAAGGAAGCAGCCCTGGCAAGCTCCACCCTCAGGGATGCTGGGGTGCCCGATCCTGCTTCAGATTGATATTGTTCCCAGAGGCTTGCCTCCAGAACAACTTCAGGAAGGACTCTTAATCCCAGGTGACCTTGGTTCATCCATCCTTTCAGGTTGATCAAGTCAGGACTTCACTTAATCAACTTACAGAGACTGAACAAGTGATACCAGCTAGCTTTCTTTTGACATAACCATTTTTTCCAATTTCCTTTTGGGCCCCCAAACAGGAATTCTTTGCCNCAATTCAGCAGGAGGCAATTATAAAAAGATTGCCTGCCGCCCCAGTCCCTTAAGTTGGGGTGAATGGTTTTGGTCATTTTATGAATTTTAAATATGTTGTCATTTTAGGGGGTGATTACAAATAATTATGGTCATAAACAGGGAAAAAATGAAATCGGGAACTTAGATTCAGGGATTTCCGTCTTTCCTTTCATTTATCCTTCTTTCTCTCTTTGACAAAGGGAAGGGGGTTGTCTTATTTTACCATGACCAAGGCAACTCTTATAAAGGACAACATTTAATTGAGGCTGCCTTACCAATTCTGAGGTTCAGTTCATTATCATCATGGCAGGAAGTATGGCAGAATTCAGGCAAACATGGGGCTGGAGGAGCCAAAAGTTCTAAACCTTGATCCAAAGGCAGGCAGTCAGGAGGAGGGTCTCAAAGCCCACCCTCACAGTGACACACTTCCTCTAACAAAGCCACACCTACTCCCAAAAGGTCACACCTAATAATGTCACTCCCTGGGTTAACCATATTCAAACCACCACAGTGGTCTACATAGCAAAACCTTTTCTCAAAATAGTTAATAAATTCCTGCTTTCTGCATGGCCTACACTGTCCTCTGAGATCTGTAGAATCATTCAACCACAGGAATTGAAAAGAAAAAATGGGGGAGGCGGGAATAGAACTATCATATAGAAGTAATAAAATAAAAAGGTAGATTATTGAATCTACTCTTCAACTTAGAGCTATTGCTATTCTTAGAGAAGGTTATTTTTTGTTACATTGGTACCAAATTTGTATATTGATACAGATTTCATAGTTTCATTGGTATAAATCTTTGTATATTGATACAAAATTTAAGGTTAATATTGTTACAACATAATGTATGCATGTTTCAACTCTTATGTAGGAATTATACCTATGCAACTTATTCAAAAATACAAGGTTTAGTCCTGTTTCTTTTAATAACTGCTAATACAGACTGTTTAGAATAATCAAGTAATGCAAGTTAATAGTCAATCAAACTCATGGCCATGTTAGATACTAGTCAGGATTATTACCATTGTATACATCCTAGATTGGACAGATAATAGGTAGCTAGACACAGGCAACTTTTGTTTAAGGTCCTTAAAATATATAATAGATGGTCCTAAAAAACAAACAAACAAAAAAATCCCTCATGACTCACAGGATTTGGCATTATTTTATTAATTTAAGATCTTTTTTGACATTGAGACATGTAAATTCCTGGCAGTACCCCATTCGACTTGAAAAAGGATAAGCATTGAAAACCTCTATATGGGGCTGGTGAGATGGCTCAGTGGGTAAGAGCACCCGACTGCTCTTGCGAAGGTCCGGAGTTCAAATCCCAGCAACCACATGGTGGCTCACAACCACCCGTAACTAGATCTGATGCCCTCTTCTTAGAGTGTCTGAAGACAGCTACAGTGTACTTACATATAATAAATAAATAAAATCTTAAAAAAAAAAAAGAAAAGAAAACCTCTATATGGAGTTACTTCAATTGTGTTAAGCTAGACACTGGGGGATGGGGGGAAACAAAACAAAACACAAACAAACAAGCAAACAAAAAGCCCTATGATTATCTGTAGACAGAATACTGTTCAGAAAGGACAAATGGATGCAGGCAACTCAACTGCCAAGCTCTGCCAAGTCAGGGTAAGCAAGTCCTTCGCAATTTCTGCTTTATAGAAGGTCTGTCAAAAATTTGGGGCAGAAGGCTGAAGATAGATGCTCCAACATTAACGAGAATACTGGAGAGTGAACAGATAGTCAGCTGTCTCTGTCATTTCTATAATTTTTGGAAGGTAAATGCCTGTGTTTCCTGCATATTCAAGCAATACTTATTCCTTCTCAGGGCTCTGGTGGGGTTGAAGACTAGATAGTCATAGTCTTACTATAAGCTTGAGTTGTTTAGGATCTAAGAAGATGTTTTTACGTTAATAATACAAATAGAACAGAATTTAATTTAGATACAGAACTCGAGACTCATCAAGATAGGATATATAATACAATACTTTCTACTAAATTGTCAAATACAAACAGACTAGACTTTCTAAATGTAACTCTTACCTAGTAATTTTCATAATTGCTTCATAATTGTTCCTATTGTATGCCATTTACTATTATAAGAAGAAAGAGCCTTTTTATTTAGACAGAAAGGGGGAACTGTTGAGGTTTGGTCTGTTGCTATGTATTTTAATGCTAAATACTGCCCCA
>NC_034590.1:89769073-89815998 GCF_900095145.1 Mus pahari | reverse complement strand
ACACACACACACACACACACACACACACACACACACACACACACACAAGATCTGGTTGCCTCAGGGGTGAGGAAATCCTCAAAAACACCAAATGGTTCTATGTAACCCTGCACCTGCTTTAAAACTACTAATTTAAAACTACTGTTTTAATAAAGATGCCTACAGCTTATAGCTGGACAGAAAAGAGGTAGGTGGGGCTTTGTTTTCTGAGCGTGGAGTCTGAAGCAGAGTTCATGAGAAGAGAAGAGAAAGAAGAATAAGGAGTGATTAAGACACCATGGGGTAAGGGGTTGTGAGAAGTGGGCATGAGGGCTGGCCAGTCAGAGTAAGAGCAGGCCCAGGTGGAACATGGCAAGTCATACCTCAGGGTTGAAAGACCGGAGGAACACAGCTGTTAACAAGAGCTGAAGACCTGTTGCCTTAAGATCTGGGGTGAGTTAACCAGCTGAGTCTCCATTTCCTCATGAATGAAACTGAAGGATGTCACTTATAATCATATTATCAGCAAACAACTTTATATCAGGAAGGACAGAATGAGGACAATTCTTTCTAAGATATAAAGCAAGGTTTTACACATTAAAGCAGAGAGAAGAGAACTTTAGTCCAGGAATTGGTGTATTTTCTTATTCCTCAGAGAAAATAAAGTGAATGGGAAACCGAAAATTTTGTAGGGAAATTAAGTAAGCAGAAGTTATTTAAATACGTTAATTGCCTGTGTGCCTCAGGGCAGCACTCTGGAAAAGCTGGAGAAGATTTCCTATACACAAAGTGGAGAAGAGAGACTTAAAGAATCAGACATGTGACTGTGACCTTGGTCACCGCTCTCTTCTACTTTTTTTCCTATTAGAGCCACACCCTGTCACCACACCTTACATTGCACTAACACCAGAACAGCTCAACTCAGGGGACTCTCCTGCTTGCCAGGGTTGTGTGCCTCCTTGTTGTCACTGCCCTTTGTCTCAACACTCCAGGGAGGTGGCCTGTTATCCAGGACCTGAGGCATTTGAAAGACTTTCTGCCCAGACACCATGTGGAGCACCTGCCTTCCACTGAGCAATCATGACCACCGTCAACTGCCACTGCATTTATGCTTCAAGCTGCCCGACACACCAGCCAGTGCCTGACTGTGACGGTGGATGGTGCTGACCATGGAGTCCAATCTTGGCCAAGAGGAGCCAATACACACAGGAAGAGCTTAGCCATCCTCTGTCTATGAAACAGAGCCCTGCCAACCCTGGGCATGGAAGAGAACAGAAGCAAAGATGAGTGAGTGGTGTTTAGTACTTCCAATCTACTCCCAAGAAAAAGCCACGTTAGCAAATGTAAATCAAACGTCTTCGTTGTTTTGAAAATGTATTTTGTAGCTAATTGGGAAAGAAATTAAATGGACTGTGTGGCCCAGAAACACATATTTCCAGTAATGAGTTTGGCCTCTGTATCTAAGAGATCTGGTTTCCAAAGCAGACCGAGTTTGTTCTTTGAGGCTATTCACGACTGATTACAATTCATGACTAATTACAGAAGAAATGGGCTTTGGTGGGGAAGCACATCCTGTGAAATAAAGGGAAAGAAAGACCGGAAAAACACAGCTGTTAACAAGATTATCCCACCTAATGAGGATCTTATGAATTTTAACGGGAATGAAAGCAGTGAGATAAAGGGGACTTAAAGGGATAACAAAAGTGCCCTTGTTGCATGAAAAACCCACAGAGCTGGGCCAGGGCAAAGACAGCATGGCCAGCAGCTTGGTATGTGAACTTGGCTTCTGAGAAATCTTGAGAAAAAGACACAGTCAATGCCTTGCCCAGAAAATGGATGGTTTTCTCTTTAGGATGCTAATAAAACTAAACTATCTGGGATGGGATCTCCCCACTCAAAAGCGATTTCAGCATCTCTGCTGTTGATTTAAATACATACATCCCATGCAGCGAAGGCCATTGGTGACATTATTCCATTGCTTTAAAAACAGACACAAGCAATGAAGGGGAAGCATCGTCTTCATTTTTCTTTTTTCTTCTGCAAACAAAAACACTGATAAAAATATTTAGGTGGGTAAGTTGCCTGTTGAAATTGTAATGCCCCTCAAGTATCGATAGGGCTTAATTTAGTCACATAAGTTTCAAGCTATTGAAAGCCCCGTTTTATCTGCCAGAAAAAATAAAGACAGAATTGTTATTGTACCATCTGGTTTACATGAGGAATCTCTTGGCGTTTCTTAACAGCACATTTTATAAATGCCAAATCCCAGATGGCATACATTGTAACAGTGGGGACTTTTCTAAAGGCTTCAAAAAACAAATCCTTTAAAATTTGAATACTGGCTAGTCTAAGCAAGGGCAATGAATTTAAATTCTAATGAATGAGCTGGCTTTGTTGGCAGGGCATATTCCCCCCCTTCCCTTCACGCTTTTCTCCTTCCTCATTTGTCACTGGCTATATGACCTAGAGATTTCGATCAACAACATTCTGCCACAAGTGAGTCACTTATATAAATCAATGACCTGAGCTCTCACTCCAGGCTCCAACTCTAAATAAACTGCAGAAACAATGGTGACCCGGAGTGTCTGCAGATCACAAACAGGCCCGAAGTCAGGCTTGAGCACCGAAGCAGACTTCTCTGGGAGAACCAGGATAAGGGATTTATCACTAAGACTGTTTTTTTCTGCACCTGGTACGAGATGTGACTGAAGTCAGCCATTGGGAGAGGGAATGTACATGAACCATGAAGAGAATGGAAAGCCCCAAACCTAAAACAACTAGAACCAGAGAAAACAGGAACCCCTGCCCCTCCCCCCTCCCCTCCTCCCCCCCTCCCAGGTCTCACCTGCAACTGTGAAGAGGCTGACCTCTGTGGGATAAGCCTCTGCCTCCTGGGACCAAGCTTACATGCATCTGACTCACCTGACTCAGAGTTTAGCAAGGTGGAGCTGCAGCTGCTAACTAGATGAGCTAGCATCTTGGCCACAATCCACGTGGTCTCCATAATGCTGGAAACCAAATGCCCTTGGTTGGTGGTATAAACATGGCCTGTGGGTGTTTGGTTTAGTGGGTGCAGGATTTTAAAGATATTATATAAGCAAAACACTAATCCTGAAATTGAAGAAATTTAATAGACTCTGGGTATTTACGATGAAAAGCTGAAAGGNAGAGCAATGACCTTTGCTTGCGCTTTAATAGCACCTGGGCTTCCCAGGTAGCCTTCACTGTCCCGGGCTGTAATCCTGCTCTGGTGAGCAGTCAACTGCCAGTTTTCACCATTCAGAGAAAGCTGTCTCCTTACATCCAGCCCACTTCACACACATATTCTGGTGTGTATCAAGAAGCATGGTCAGATGCCTTATAAAAAGTTGTTTTATTTCATATTTTTTATCAGCTAAACAGCTTATTTTTTTTATAATGAAAAGATGCTAACACTAATAGGCCAAACAATCTTCCATTCTCATTTTATTTTTCTCATTTTTGTCAAGGTAAACACAGTGCTATTATCGCTGATGACAGCTTTAGGCCAGAGGTGCAACTTCAGGGACTAGAACTTTAAAAAGCCACAAAGAAAAAAAAAAAAAAAAAGAAGCACAGGAGGAAATCAGACAGGACAGACCTGGAGACAAACAGCTGCATTTTGTAATCCAAAGCCCTGTCAGACCTTAAGCTGACTCCAGAGGCTGGGCGGTTAACATCAGAACTAGAGAAGATGGGGGCCCATGGAAGCCTCTAGTGAGAAGGTAGAGACGAACATTCAATGAAACAAGGCCACCCACACCAAGACTGAGGAGGCAGGATAGAAAGGAGGAACAATAAGGGATGCAAGGGGGGAAAGAAACCCTCCCTCTGGACTCTCTCAGCAGCTGACACTAACAAATTCCTGCACAGTTGACAAAATGAGCTGTTAAGATCACCAATATGGAAACAATGTTCCTTTTATACAAAGATTTCACATGAGGATGCTAAAGAGGCAATGAGACACGCTTAGGGCCTAGGCATGTGTGATGGTTTGTATATGCTTGTCCTAAGGAGGGGCACTATTTGGAGGTGTGGCCTTGTTGGAGTAGGTGTGTCACTGTGAGTGTGGGCTTTAAGACCCTAAGCTGCCTGAAAGCCAGTATTCTGCTAGCAGCCTTCAGATGAAGATATAAAACTCTCAGCTCTTCCTGCATCATGCCTGCCTAGATGCTGCCATGTTCCAGCCTTGATGATAATGGACTGAACCTCTGAACCTGTAAGCCAGCCCCAAATATATGTTGCCCTTTTTAAGACTTGCCTTGGTCATGATGTCTGTTCACAATAAAACCCTAAATAACACAGCATGTAAGACCTTTCTCCATTCCTAGATGAAAACCTGCAACCTCCTGAAATTTTCACAAACAAAACTATACATTTCATTAATAGGAAAAATGAAAGTATTTTAAATTGAAAATAGATTCTTCTCTCATATCCTGACCTCAGTTTCCTTCCCTCCACTCCTCCCAGCCTCACCTCCACCTCTCCTCTTCTCCCAGATCTACTCCTCCTCCATCTCCACTTCAGAAAAGATCAGATCTCCAAGAAAGGACAGCCAAACACGACAAAACATGATACAGTAAGACAAGGCAAAAAGCCCTCAGATAGAGGCTGGACAAGGCAACCAGACAGGAGGAAAAAGACCCAAGAGAGGCAAGAGTCAGAGACACAGCTCCCGCTGTTAGGAGTTTATCAAAAGTACCAAGCTGTCAGCCATAACATGCACAGAGGAGCTGGTGCAGGCACTCGCAGGCCCCAGGCTTGCTTGCCACTTCAGTCTCTGGACAGTTCTCCTGCTGACCTCCATCCCCTCTGACTCCTATAATCTTTCCTCCCCCTCTTCCATGGGGTCACCAGATCTCCAAAAGGAGAGACCTGATAAAGACCTCCAATTTAGACTCTGCATATCTGGTTGTAGGTCATTGTACCTGCTCCCGTCTGCTGCCAGAGGAACCCTCTCTAAAGACAACTGGACATAGCACTGACCTATAAGTATAGCAGAATATCATTAGGAATCATTATTTATTTATTTATTGCCTGGCATGTTTGGTTCTACCCTAGGTCTCTGGGCTATCCAGTCTCTAGTTCCTGGCTATCCAGGCAGTGCAGGGTATGGAATCCCTCTTAGGCATGTGTGCTTGGGCCTCAAGTTAAACATTGATTGGCCACTCGAACAAGTTCTATGCCATCATTGCCCCAGCACATCTTGACAAAAATCCAACAACCCTTCATGATAAAAGTCCTGGAGAAACTGGGGATATAAGGAACATACCTAGACATTAAGGCAATTTACAGCAAGCCCATAGCCAACATCAAATTAAATGGAGAGAAACTCAAAGCAATTCCACTAAAATCAGAAACAAGACACGGCTGTCCAGTCTCTTCATATCTAGTCAGTATAGTACTTGACGTTCTAGCTAGAGCAATAAAACAATAGAAGGAGATCAAAGGGATACAGACTGGAATGGAAGAAGTCAAAGTATTTGTAGATAATATGATATTATACATAAATGACCCTGAAAATTCTACCAGGAACCCCCTACAGCTGATAAACACTTTCAGCAAAGTGGTTAGATATATGATTAACTTAAGTAAATAAATAAATAAATAAATAAATCAGCAATCCTCCTATAACAAATGACAAATGGACTGAGAAATAAATCAAAGAAACAACACCCTTCACAATAGCCTCAAATAGTACAAAGTATCTTGGGGTAACTCTAACCAAGCAGTTAAAAGACATACACGATTAAAAACAAAAACAAAAACAAACAAAAAAAAATCCCTTCAAGTCTTTGAAGAAAAAAGTTGAAGAAGATATCAGAAGATGGAAAGATCTCCCATGCACAAGGAAGGGTAGAATTAACATAATAAAAATGTCCATCTTACCAAAAGCAATCTACAGAGTGAACATAATCCCCATCAAATTTCCAACATGATTCTTTGCAAGCCTTGTAAGGACAATTCTCAACTTCATATGGAAACAAAAATCCAGGATAGCTAAAACAATTCAGAATGATAAAAGAACTTCTGGAGTATCACCCTCCCTGATCTCCAATTGTACTACAGAGCTATAGTAATAAAAAACACATGGCATTGGCATAAAAACAGACATGTTAATTAATATAATCAAATCAAAGATCCAGACATAAATCCACACACCTATGAACACCAGACTTTTAATAAAGAAGTCAGGAATACACATTGGGCAAAAGAAAGCATCTTCAACAAAAGGGGCTAGTCAATCTGGGTGGATGCATGCAGGAGAATGCAAATTTATCACCCTGCACAAAACTAAAATCCATATGGATAAAAGACCTCAACATAAAACCAGACACAGAGAACCTGATAAGAGAGAATGCGAGAAATAGCCTTAAACACATTGACATAAGAAAGGACTTTCTGAACAGAACAACAATAGCACAGGCACTAAGATCAACAATTAATAAATGGGACCCCATGAAACTGAAAAGCTTCTATAAGGCAAAGGACAATGTCAATCAAAAAGGCAACCTTCAGAATGGGAAAAGATTTTTACCAACCCCACATCCAATAGAGGTCTAATATCCAAATTATATAAAAAAAAATCAAGAAATTGGATATCAAAACTTTTTTTGTTTGTATGTTTTTAGGGGACGGAAAGATGTCTCAGTGTTTAAGAATATTGAATGTTCTTCTAGAGGAGATGGTTCAATTCCAAGTACCCACATGGCAGCTCACAGGTATTTCCAGACCCTGGGGACCTGACACCCCCCCTCTGGCCTCTAAAGACTTCAGATGTGCACATGGTATACAGACATATATGCAGACAAAACATTATACACATAAAAAATAAATATAAAATATTTTTAAATTATTTTATTTATTATTATTGTGTATATAGTGTGTGTGTGTGTGTGTGTGTGTGTGTGTGTGTGTGTGTATACTAGAGTTCAGAGAAAAACTTGCAGTAATCATTTCTCTCCTTCCACAGTTCCAAGGACTGAACTCAGGAAGCCAGACTTTATTGGCAAGCACTTCTGTCCTCTGAGTCATCTTGCCACAACAATAATTAGTTGTTGTTGTTGCTGTCGTTGTTTTTCTTTCCTGGCGGTGCTGAGGACTAAGCCTAGCTCCTGGTGAGTGCTACACAAGTGCTTTGACACTGTGAGGCCTCCAGCACCAGGCTGCTTTTGGGGCCACCTTTTTGTTGTCTTGTAGTGTGTGGGGGATAGGTGGGGTGCACATGTGTCACCCTGAGGTCACCCTTACATGTCCTTCCTCAAGAGCCAGACACCTTGGTTATTTTTTTGAGACAGGATCTCTCACTGGGACCTGGTACTCAACAGTTACACTAGGGTGGCCGATTGTGAGCCCCAGGGATCCACCGATCTCCTCCCAACACTGGTTACAGGGATGGACTATGCACCTAGCTTTTTACTTGGATTCTAGAAAGTGAACTTAGGTCCTTGTGTTTGCAAGGCAAGCACTTTACTAACTGAGCCATCTCCTCAGCTGCCTTAAATGACATGTGAATGTTGTCCCCTTGATAGCTTTAGCACCAATCACATCTTGCCTGGTCTGCTCCCCCTAGGCTCAGCTCATCAGCAAATGCTTGTATATCATGCATTTACTAAAGACTCCTGTAGTTACCATTGGCTTCATTCCTGCCTAACTCTCAGGCATCAGAATGTTGGTCCTACGTGGGACAAGATTATGTTAATATACACACTCACAGGACTGGGAGGCTTGAATATACGCCTGCAAGTGGTCACTGTACAAGAAGCTTGAACATCTGAAGATTTCATATCTTTGGAGGCAAATAAAGGGGGAAGCAGGAGGTCCTGGATCTAATTCCTCACAGATATTCAGGAACAACTGTACTTTGTAGCCTATAAACTAAAAGAAATATACTACATTGGTAAGAAAACCTTTCCTCCATTACTGTGTTAGCTATCATTCTAGCTACAGTGTACCTATGCTAAAGCTTATTATGAAAATTATTTTAGTTAACCTTTGTTTATCAATGAGCCTTTAAAAAGAATGTGTGTGTTGTGTGTGTATGTGTGTATCTGTCTGTGTGTATATTTGTGTGTATACATATAATGTGTGTATGTGTGTGTGTATGTGTTTGTGTGTGAGTGTAAAGAACAACTGTTTTCTCTGACCTCTACTTGTCAAAGCTACCCTACCTTTCATTTATAGAAGATGATCACCTTTATCCTGTTGTTTATTTCTGAATCCACTATGGTCAAAGGTTGATTCAACTTAGACCTCCTAATGGTCCATGTGGACCCTGAATTAACATACGAGGCTGTTGGGGAAGCTGCCATAGAATGTGAAATAACATTCTCACTGGCATTGGCTTGTTTTCCAAGTTAAATTCATATTTGATATTTGAAAGCTATTTTAATTCATATTAGCATAATTCTATTTTTCATTTATCTTGGGCTGCTAAATTTTAGCTAATGCCATCTTGTACTTTTAAAACTACATGAACAGTAAGAAAGGCACAGAGTTTTAAAACACCTCTCATGTGGAAAGAGAGAGGAGGAGGGGGAGGGAGAAGAGGGAGAGAAAGGGGAAGAAGAGAAAAAGGGAAGAAGGGGAAGAGGGGGTAAAGGAGAGGGATGTGGGAGGGGGAGGGGAAGAGGGGAGGGAGGGGAGGGAGACAGAGAAAGAGAGAAACTGAAACTCAAAATGGATGAGAAGGGACAGGGATCACGGAGGCCAGGCCTCTCCCAGGAGCTCTTACACTAACTTAAATGCCCTTGGGCAAATCTCTGAACCTCTTTAGACTCATTATCTTCATTTTATGATAGGCAGCTAGACTTGTGGGAAAACTTGGTGTCCACAGCCACTCTCTTGGGCATTACATCATCACAGTGTTGAACTGTGACCCCTGAGACTTTGATTCTCTAGCTCACTCAAATAGAAACCAGGCTTTCAAATGAAGTCAGCAAGAATGACAAATGATCCGATTCAATCAAAGCAGAAGTGAAAAGAAGCAGCCATGAGGACAGACGTAATCACTCTCCTGAGCGTCTCCTCCTAGTCCCAGGCGGAACATTACTTATTATGTAAAACCGGAAGAGGTCCGGGTGTTGTGGCTGCACATAGGGAAACATCACTTGGAGGCTGAAGAAGAGCACTGAGATTGTAAGGATATCCTGAGCTACATAGTGATCCTGGGCAGCCTGATCTGTCCAGCCAGATCCTGTCTCAAAACAACAACGACAAACAACCAGCACCAGCACTGAAACCTAGAAAATCAACACAAAGCCAATCAGAGGCCGGGCGTGGTGGCACACTCCTTTAATCTCATCGCTTGGGAGGCGGAGGCAGATGGATCTTAGAGTTCAAGGCTAGTCTGGTCTAGAGAGCTGGTTCCAGGACAGCCAAATCTACATGGAGAAATTCTGTCTCAAACAAACAAACAAACAAACATCAGAGCTGACCATAGTTGCAAATGCCGAGTGAAACCACAAGAGCTGGAAACTCTACGGTCTCCTCTGGGCAGGGGTCAGGGTATTATTCACCCTGGAAGGACTGTCTAGATCTTATGCAAGCACACAGTATGTACCCACATACAGATTCATATAGGGAGAACACACATATTATGTCTCCCCATTTCTCTTTTACAAAAGCAAACCAGAGAAGTGTGCTAAGTATGTACCTCTCAGAGTCCACTTTGCACATCATCTTTCCAGGGTTCTGATGAATTCACAGAATCGCTCTTACAAGCTGAAGTGGCTGTCTCTCCTCCAGGCTGTGTTTAATTCATAATTTAATGACTGTACAACATATGACAGGAGATTCAATCCTTAAAGAGTTATATAGTATTATATACTACATAGTATCATATAGTACTGTTTGTATGAGCAAGGACAGCATCAGCTCAGATAGGGGAGCAATAAAACCCAAGGCATTCCCACATACATAGGACCAACTTCAAAGTCCCTAAAGAAAAAGATTAAAAGATAAAAGATTAAAGAGAGGAAGGATTTCATGATACACAGATGGAAACTGAAGCATCCAGAGGAGAAAAATCTGTGGCCATAAATAGCAATTAAAAAAACATTTTAAAGCCTCATTGAAAAAAGCCTGGAAACTCCACACTTGAACGAGAGCTCACTGCCTTGTGAACTATTGAGTTTCTATAGTTTTGCAAAGACTTTAGATTTTCTGACCTACAGGAGCATGGTCTTACTCCTCACTCCCAAAGCTGGCTGCACTGAGCACCTGTGCTCCCCCGTGCTCCCCGTGCTCCCCATGCTCACCATGCTCCCCGCCCAGGGTTGCAAGGCTTTTGCAGAGCAAAATCCTAGATACTGTTTCCAAAGCCCAGGGCCATTCTTCAGTGGCTGCCCCAGGTGGGTACAGCATCAGTCTGGGTCAGGTGAGAGCGATGAATTTGCTGTCTGGTACACTCACCATCTTTCCTTCAGGGAGGGCCCTTCCGTAGGTCCTCTAGACAGAGTCTCTGCTCCCAGGTGTGATCTCGTTTAAAGCATCACTTCTTGATCTGTAGCTTGGGACAGCTTTGGGGGTCAAATGACCCTTTAACAGAAGTTGTATATCAGATATCCTGCATATCAAATATTTACAATTCATAGCATTAGCAAAATTACAGTTGTGGAGTAGCAACAAGAATAATTTCACAGTTGGGGTCACCAGATCTTGAGGAACTGTATCGAAGGGTTGCAGCATCGGGAAGGTTGAGAACCACTGTTCTAAGGCGAAGCCCTCCCACTCTGGAGAAAAGGCACAGTTTGGGGGTGGGGGGGCGGTAGCAAGGCCTGGGGTGGTGAAATAAACATACTGACCATTGACCTCCTTAACTGGTGTCTCCACAGACCTGAGTCCCAGGTGCGGGTTTCTTTAGCTACAGTTGTCTCATCACAGTCCTAGCCTTCATGGGACCTAGTCACCTTCACATTTGTGGGAAGGATGCTGCTTTAAGGGAAACACACTCAGAATGAGTTGCTCTTGAAATCAAGCTTCTGCTCTTAAAAGCCATTCCCCAGCTCTGTGGGTCCATTCTTGGTGGATTGTGATTTGCTCCGCATCCCCTCCCCCACAGGCACTAATCCACTCAGTTCATTCCCAGGCAGAGATGAACCACTGCAACTATTCCTTCCCAGGCTCACCTCCCTCCAGGTATTTTCCTGATTTTTATAATTATAACAAGTACCTGTGGTGCTTGTTGAGATAACCTCCCAGCCTCCACCCACCAGTATCTGATTCACTGGCTGTTGGGTGGGACCCAGGAATGATGTTAATGAGAAGCCAAAGGCAGTGGGACAATGTGATTATAACCTAAACTAATACTTCAGGTAGACAAGTGTAGATTACCCTTCAAGATATACCAGGAGGGAAATACATGCACCAGTCACTTCAAATGCCACCCTAAGCTTGCCCAGAGTTTGCTGACCATATTCACCTGTTGGGGAACACAAGCTGAACATATTTAGGCATCTCAAAGAGCAACGAGAGATGGCAAAGGGACCCAGTTTCTGGAAATCCGAATTCTCAGCTGATATTAAATTATCAGAGCTGGGGGTGGGGGGTGGGGGCTGTTTGGCCTCAGGTTCCTGGCCTGTAAATGCCTAAGTATTCCATGATGTTCTGTTCTTCTTAGATCACAATAATTCTTGACCCATGGGATATACTTTTAGGAATTATAGTAAGGGTTAGCCAGACAGACGTATAAAAATATCTACCGTGTTAACCAATATGGGAGCACCCACTTGTAAATATACCACATGGAAGAAGTGGGCAGGAAGATCTCTGATCTAAAGTAGCCTGAGATATATTGCAAGACTCAAAAAATATATCGTCCTATTTAAATGATGAAACACTGGAAACCACTTAGCGTCTATAGGGAAGGAACAGTTAAATAAATACTGGTTTATCTAAACCCTTAAAAATGAGTACAAAGTCATATGAGTACATGTAATACAACCATATCTGTGAGTATATGTGACATGTGGCTACACAACCCTCACAATGACCACACATGACACAAGAATGTTGTCAGTGGTAACAGGACGCTACAAAACAGTATTTAAACTTCATCTCCGGGTATGGTTTTTGTTTAAGTAACACAATGTTATAGAGCTTGTGACCCTTAGGGAAAGACCTCAGGCTCAATCCAATTATAATCAAAAGATTTATTGATTAGCTGATAGCAGGATGACAACCTTAAAGCCAAATCTCAGGCACGCTGTGAAGGAGGGGTACGGGAAGGGTTTTTGAAAGATGAAAACTTCCAATACCTACACAAGCAAACAAAAACTGGTCTGTTCTGCCAAGTGGTCACAGTGACCCAAAGTAATCTTTAGGGTGTCTATGTAAGCAAGTTACAGAAGCCATAAAAGCAGTTAGTTACATCATAGCAAGGAGATGGTCACAGGGGTGCATTTTCGGGTGGGGATCACTACTAAGGGTTACTGGGAACTTACCTTCCAGGGGGTGGAGGCAGAGACAAACAGCTTGTGGGTACAAAGTGGATGCCTAGCATAAAATGGAGTTTCTTTGGGCAACACCTGTGGTGTTGATAGGGAAA
This sequence comes from Mus pahari, assembly GCF_900095145.1. Classification (NCBI taxonomy): domain Eukaryota; kingdom Metazoa; phylum Chordata; class Mammalia; order Rodentia; family Muridae; genus Mus; species Mus pahari. Next base: position 89,803,454 of record NC_034590.1, on the reverse strand, counting down.
AGTCTGTGACATTTCATAGTATACGAACAGTATCAGTGGCAAGCTTAAAAGTCAGTGTCTAGTCTCTCTTTTGGGGGAAGGATTGTTTTCCAAAGTAGGATCTCTCGGTCTAACTGACCTTCAGCTCCCGGTCCTCCTGCCTCAGTTCTGGGTGCTGGAATTACAGAAGTACCACTCCATGCATCTGCACTCTTTAGTGTCTACACTTCTCTTTTATGTGTGGACACAAATCCACATGTCATTTTGTAATTCACTGTTTAGGTCCTTCTTGAGCATCATGGGAGTGACCGCTAACTTCCATAACTGTGGGGAAACAAAGCATTTTGGGAACAAGGGTTGGGATGTTAAGTTATGACCTTATTTGCTTAAATTTATTCTTTTGTTTTAACCCCTCTCTTCTGTAGCACCCACAGGAAAGCATTAGTGGTACAAACAGATGCCCTTCCTTAATGAGCCCCAGCATCCTTCACTACATTGGAATTGTAGAGATCTTGCTTAAAAGATCTGAATTTTCTCCCCAAATCATGGGGTGGGTCACTAATTTACTCACCTGGAGCCAATTTTGGGGCATTCTGATTTTACTTCTGCCCCTCAAAAGCTGCTGGCAGAACCTGGAGGCAAGTGTAAGGGAGGGCAGATGGCACTTTCTTCCCAAATCCCTCCCTTTCAGCTGGGCTGGGAGACCCAGGTGCCCCCAATAGTGAAAGGGTGGAGTCACATCCTACCTGCGGCTATAACAGCACACAGCTGCTACACGGCCTCACCTCGGGTGCTCTGGTGGTAGCTTCCAATATGGCGAGGTGGCAGAAGAAATCGGCTGTAAGCCCTCCGTGCGGCAGCAGGTGAGGCATTCTGGGAATGAGGGGATGCAATGGCTTTTTGACTTAAGTTCACTTTTTCTTAACATTATCTCTCTCTCCTGTCCAGCATCTACCGGTTGCTTTCCCTTTTATTCACCCTTGTGACTTCAGTGAACTCAGTAAGCCTTCCTCAGTCCGAGAATCCTGCCTTCCCAGGTATGCCTCTTGGGCAAGAGAACCCTCTGACCAAAGAGGAAAAGTCTGCAGATGGAATAGCTCTCCACTCTGTTATCCCTCCCATCTCCCTTGTACCTCTCTCCATCATCCCTTCCAACCGGGATTTGATGTGCATCCCAGTCAGACCTCAACCCAATGTCTCAAATCCACCTGCCTCAACCTCCTTAAAGCTGGTTTTTCAGGTGTGTGCCTCCATGCCTAGCTTCACTCACTTCCTTCTTACATTAGCCATTAAAGAAGTTCTCCTAGTCATTTGTGGGCTTGCTATGTTAGCCAAATATAAAAATTCAAAAGAATGTCTGTGCTACTTCCCAAGCCCTTACTGACTCATGTTTTCCAGAACCTAAAACGAGTCATGCTCCGAGCCCTCACATGTAGGAGCAATGGTCTCCATCTATGCCTTAAGCTTAAGGCATTAGCTTTAGACCCAGCCAGAACTCGTCTTGTGAAACAAAGAACCAGGGAGACTCTCTCCCCTGAGCCATGGGCTGCAGAAAGGCAGGTCATGGGCAGGATTTAGTCTTGAATTAAAATACTTCCCTGGGACTTACCCAGGATTTTCTTCTTAAAGCTCTTTTTTGAAAAAACAAGCCTCTGATATTGATATCTATCATCCCACAACTGGCAGCTCCATCCCCAGGCAGTCAAGGATCCTGAGCCTGACTTGTTAACTGGAAGATGGAATATTCCTTGGATCCCTGGGTGTTTAATGGGAACCCTTAAAGCTCTGGTATCTTGTATTGGATTTTAAGCCTTACTCTATGAACTCCCTGAGGCTGAGTATCCTCCCCATCCTTAAATGCCAGCAGAAGATAGTGTTTACACGCTTTCCTGTAGCAAGTGTCTCCTGTCATTCAAAAGGCTTCCAAAACCTTTCTCTGTTCTCTAGGCACTCTCATTTGTGATAAAGACGAAGTGAGAGTTGAATTTTCAAGCAGATTTGACATTGAAAAATGGAATCCTTCTGTGGTGGGTATGTAATACGTACTATGTAATCTTAATTCCAATTTGTAGAAAGTAGGGACACCTCTAATGGGTACACAGAGTCCAACCCTTGGAGTGACTGGCATTCATCTTCCCTAGTACCATGGGGTCTCTGACTTGCTTAGTGCCTTTCTGGGTAGTATGACTTATTTGTGATCCAGTGGGAAACTTCTGGGTGTAAGTCACAACACCCAAAGTTTGATCATGTCACTAGGTTGGGTCAAAAATGATAGACATGCCTTAGATGTGGGTGAGAAATCCTGGCTGGGAACTTTCAGTTGGCTCTGCCACTTGAATGCATTTCTTGGCTGTCTTCTGTAGATACCTTTGGTAATGAAATTTTGAACTGCACTTATGCTCTGGACTTGGAAAAGTTCATCCTGAAGTTCCCTTATGAGACCTGTACTATAAAAGTGGTAAGCAAGTGTTTTGGGGGAGTGACTTAGAGAGTAGAAACATAATCGCTATGGTGAAGATTTAGACCTTGAAATGGAACAGCAGTCCCCAACCAGATTGGCTTATTCTGTTGTATTACTAACATACCCAGAGGACACTTTTGATCATGCCTAGAAACATTCTGGAGGTAGGATGGACTATACTCCTGTCATCAATGTGGCTATAAGTCAAGGATATTGTCAAATAGCCTATAATGCCCCTGGAACAGGAGATCTGAAATATCACTGTTAAAAACAACAACAACAACAAAAAAAAAAACCTAGTGCTTGAGCTATTAGCCTTGGGTTTGACTTTAAATAAGCTACTTAACCTTGCTACTTTGCTTATAGGAAAACTGGAAAGATGCTATTATCCCCACAGGGTATAAAGATTAATAATACTATAGAAATAAAGGCAGGACATGTGACTTAGACAAAGCAAATGCTTGGTCATAGAGCTATTTTAATCTAACCCTTGTGTGAGATGGAAGGCTATTTTTGGTGCTAGTGGATATAGAGAATCTAGCTTAAGAACAGGTGTTAAAAAGCAAAGAGTTGCTAAGCAATGAGGTTTTTCTCTATTACCAAGCAACAGGATTGCCCAATCAGGATAATCAGGTGTAATAAAATAAAAACCTGCCACATGTTGAAAGTTTTCAAGGCTTTCAGTTGATGTGGGTGTGGGGTGAGTCCTGGAAACTCCCTGTTTAACAGACTACATCCACTGCCCCTGATGCTGCAGCCTCTAGTGTAAGCTTCATGTATATTCATAGACTCTGCTCTCTGGGAAAGTAAAAGCCGCTGTGATGGCCCAGAAAAGGATATAGATACCTTTTGTGAAAATCTGCACCAATTTAAACATATCTGTTCTTTAGTCTTTGAAAGTTTCATACGTGTATACAACGCGTTTATCATCCCCACCCCTCACTCGCTTCTTCTAACTTCTCCCAGAACTCCCCAGCACATATCCCTCCCAACCTGATGCTCTCCTATGAATCCAGGTCTTCCCGACTTCAAGAAGCATCTGCTAACTGCCACCTGTGAATGGCCAAATCTAGTCTCATAGCCTTTATGTAATGAACTTTGGATTAAGAGTGGGTCTTAAAGTTAAGATGACATAAATTCTAGGATAGTTACTATCTAATACTTAACAGAAAATTGTTAGGTAACAATCAACTTGCCTTAGACTAAGTTCCCTGAGGTCAGGGGTAATAAAGTTGGCTCCTCTCAGCTCAAGGGCATTGATTTAGTTGCTGAATGGGTCTACTTGAATAACCTGTGTAGATGTCTGGGAACAGGACCATGATTCCCACCATAATAGACCATAATAGAAATGTAACAGAAAACCAGACTCTACCCCTAATGTTTGAACTCTCCTCTTAGCCTGTGAGTCTTACAAGGATCTCTCAAACGAGCTAGCTATAGTCTCCTGGCAAGGGAATGAAATGCCTTCAGGAACTTGTACTGCTGAACTCAAATGTGTTGCCACTCTAATGGTCCGATGGGATGTCTTCGAGAACTGCCTTTCCTACTGAGGAATCGACTGCCTCCTTTGTATTGTTTGTACACAGATTGGTGGATACCAGGTGAACATCAGAGTGGGGGACACCAGCACTGATGTGAGATATAAAGACGACATGCATCATTTTTTCTGTCCAGCTATTCAAGCAGGGGCCCATGAGATTTCAGAAATTGTTGTCTGCAGGAGGGATCTAGTATCTGTAAGTGATGTGGAATGATTTTTCTCTCATATGGTTACAGCAGGGTAAATCGAATGCTGTGTTGTAGGCATAGCTGGGCTCAGCAGATGAATGAATTTCAGTTTTGCTTTTGCTGTTTTGCTGTGGGGCCACGGTGCGTTTTCCATACTGAGGCTTGGTTTCTAAGGCTAAAATGGAAGAACAGGGTGGCTGACAAGGTGGCTCTAAGAACTGAGGACACACCGTGTTGAGCACACTGTGTCTAGCAATAGAAAAGGCTCAAATATCTGCAGTCACGCTGATAATCAAAAGATTGACTGGTGACACATCCCATATCCTGTCCCCAAACTCGTCTAGCTTTTTTCCAGTGCCTTTTAACACTGGAAACCCAAAGGTGTAAAACTCAAGGGCAGGATTGGAAGATACATCTGTCCCTGTGTCAGCAGCCAGGCTTCTTGGAACTACAGCATTAGGCCAACTAATCTGGGTGAATCCTGCAAAATAGCAAGTGGCAGAACTTCAGAGACGTTTTCCTAAATCTTTTTTATTTTCTTTCCAGTTTTCTTTCCCACAACTTTTCTCTAGGCTTGCTGATGAAAATCAGGTAAGAATACAATTTGTTCTCTCTTCTTCTTTCTCTCTCTCTCTTCTTCTTTCTCTCTCTCTCTTCTTCTTCTTTCTCTCTCTCTTCTTCTTCTTCTTTCTCTCTCTCTCTTCTTTCTCTCTCTCTTCTTCTTCTTTCTCTCTCTCTTCTTCTTCTTTCTCTCTCTCTTCTTCTTCTTCTTTCTCTCTCTCTTCTTCTTCTTTCTCTCTCTCTTCTTCTTTCTCTCTTCTTCTTTCTCTCTCTCTCTTCTTCTTTCTCTCTCTCTCTTCTTCTTTCTCTCTCTCTCTTCTTCTTTCTCTCTCTCTTCTTCTTTCTCTCTCTCTTCTTCTTTCTCTCTCTCTCTTCTTCTTTCTCTCTCGTCGTCTTTCTCTTTCTTCTGTTCTTCCTTCTCTCTTTCTTCTGTTCTCCCTTCTCTCTTTCTTCTGTTCTCCCTTCTCTTTTTCTTCTGTTCTTCCTTCGCTCTCTTCGTCTCACTCGCTCTCTTCGTCTTGCTTGCTCTTTCTTCCTTCTCTCGCTCTCTCTTCCTTCTCTCGCTCTCTTCTCGCTCTCCCGCTCTCTTCTCTCTGTCTCTTTTCTTCTCTCTCTCTTTCTCTGTGGTGTGTGTGTGTGTGTGTGTGTGTGTGTGTGTGTGTGTGTGTGTGTGGTGAGTGTATGCCATTTGTGAGGTTGTATCTACAGAAGACAGAAGGTAGCAGATATCTGTAACTGGAGTTAAATGCAGTTCATGGCTTGTGTAAGGTGGGTTCTGAGAACTGAATTTGTTCCTATGGAAGAGAATGTATTCACTGAGTCCCCTCTCCAATCCTAAGAATAAAATTCTTCACTTATGAAACATATTAACACTTAAATTCATGTTAAAGGTTATGACCACTTTAATTCTATAAAACACTGGTTTCCCGTTGTTAAAGAAGCTCCAGTATTTTAAACAATGCTCACTTTTTGTTTGGTTTGTGCATGCATACATGCATGGGTGAATGAGTGCTGTAGGCATGACAAGTGTAGGTCAGAGGACCACTTGAATTTATCTCTGTGTCTTTTGAATTTTGAAGAATGTATCTGAGATGGGATGGATTATTAAGATTGGCAACGGTACAAGAGCCCACATTCTGCCCTTGAAGGATGCCATAGTACAAGGATTCAATCTTCTGATTGACAGCCAGAAAGTAACTCTCCATGTGCCAGCCAATGCTACTGGAATAGCTCACTACGTGGTAGGTTTGAAACCCCTTTATACCACCATCAAGGAAATGGCCAATATTCTTAAAACTAAGCATGAGCTCAGCCATGTTCTCAAATAAATGAGAGATACTGCCAACTTAAAGTAGATTTATCTGGGCAGATTGGCATAAACTTTTGTAGCTCTAGCACTTGGGAAGCTAAGGCAGGAGGCTTGTGAGTTTGAGGACAGCCTAGACTACATAGTGAGAATCTGTCACAAACAACCTATAAGTTCAATACCAAGTACATCACTGGATGATAGGAATGTGATGGTGAAGAAGAGACAAGGGCCTTGCTCTACCTATATGTCTACTTCATTCTTTTCACAGACTTACATTCAAATTATAATATAGAGCAAGGGTATTCTTGTGAGTCTTTTTTTTTTTTTTTTTTTTAAAGATTTTTTTATTTATTTATAAGTACACTGTAGCTGTCTTCAGACACTCCAGAAGAGGGAGTCAGATCTTGTTACGGATGGTTATGAGCCACCATGTGGTTGCTGGGATTTGAACTCCAGACCTTCGGAAGAGCAGTCGGGTGCTCTTACCCACTGAGCCATCTCACCAGCCCCTTCTTGTGAGTCTTAACGTGCTCTGTTTGGGTGACATTTTTTTCTTTGTCTTTCAGACCATTCGTGAGACATTACATTGATGTTAACATCACATTCTACATAAGGTTTAGGCCAGTGGTGGACCATATGACAGTAGTCCTGAAGACTGAAGTAGAGCTAAACATTTCATTGCCTGGTTAAAATAGCTGCAGTAACATTACAGTGCAATGCCTTTCCCATGTTGGCAGTGTTGCTATGTGAACCTGTACTTCCCACAGTATAGAAGCCTCAAACACACACAGTCACATGTTGGGTAGTTAATGGCAAAGCTAGGTTTTATGGTCCTATGGTCTACAGTAAAAGTCAACTGTCTAATGGTGTATCTCTTAGGATATACCTCACTGTTAAGCCATGCATGACTATACTTGGGACAGGTGCTGGAAAGTGCTCATACATTGATTACTTTAATAAAAGACAGTTTGTTTCATCTTGAGCATAGTAGGATTCCTGAGCTCTGTAAGTATTCTGACCAACATTACAAGATAGTCATGGAATATGGCCAGTTCTTACTGTGGTCTCTTTAGATGTGGTCTCCCTAGAAATGGTCACTATGGGTCAGACCCATAGACATCACTAGTTTTCCAGGCGTTATAGAAGACAAGGTCAATACCAGAGCACTTTGAAAGTGATTGGACAAAATACCTATACTTCATTTTGTGCTAAAGTGACACCCAGTGCTTGAGCATATGATTCTTACTAGAGATTCTATCTAATACCTTCAAACTCCTGACCCCCCAGCAAGAGAACAGCTATCTCTATACTGTGCAGCTGGAGCTCTTGTTCTCAACTTCTGGACAGAAGATCGCCTTCTCTTCACAAGCTATCTGTGCACCAGGTGAGGCTCGAGAGAGCAGAGCTTCAGCAGTGGGAAACATTGTTCTTGGGGTTTAACCAAGGCTAATGATGGGTATTCTGTCGACCATTTCCTATAGATCTTTCTGTGGCTTGTAATGCTACACACATGACTCTCACTATACCAGAATTTCCTGGGAAGCTAGAGTCTGTGGACTTTGGACAAAGGAGCATCCCTGAGGACCAATGGCATGCCAATGGAATTGACAAAGAAGCAACAAATGGCTTGAGATTGCATTTCAGAAAATCTCTCCTGAAAACAAAAGTACGTTTGTTATTGTGCCCTGAATGCCACAAGAGCCTTCTGAAGTAATCTTGTGGGTGATATGATACAACTCACATCTTGCCTACTTGCTAGAGTGATGGATTTAAATAACCTTGATCACTTTACATGACTTTTCAAGGAAAGGTCTCTCTAATACCATTGCTTTAACGTCTGCATGTGGATTCTGTCCTAGATTTTTCTCAGTTCATTTGACAAGTACAAGCTACCTGTGAGACAACTAATGATGAATCTTCCATATCCATATATATATATATATATATATATATATATATATATATATATATATCAGATTAACTTGGTCCAAACAAAAGGGTACCCTATTGTCCTGAGGCTAGTCTTGATGGATGCAGGGATAGAATGTGAGAGTGAGAGTGTGTGGAGCAATAGTATTTTGTAACCTTTGTGGAGTTCTTTTGAGCCCTTTCTTGGGTTTGGCAAGGGGTTCATTATTCTTTAGTTTGATCTGTTAAAGCTTTAGTGACTAATAGTACAAAGAACATGAAGGAACTGGGTACTTTAAGACACGAGTTTAAAGCAATAAGCCTCTGCCTAGGGAAGATTCTGATCTGAGGAAGTGGCAGCTCGCTTGTTTGGGCTCAGAAGAAAACTAGGTGAGTTTGAAGTATGCTCTGCAAGTGTCCAGGGACTCCTGCTTCCTGAGGTATCTACTTGACATTCTCTCGCTCCAGCCCTCTGGAAAATGTCCATTCTACCAGTTCTACCTCTCTTCACTGGAGCTGACCTTTTACTTCCAAGGGAACATGCTATCCACAGTGATAGATCCCGAGTGCCACTGTGAGTCGCCAGTCTCTATAGGTAAGCATGTTTTGTAATCAAAATTATCTGGGTTGTTTGTTTGTTTGTTTTGTTTTGCTCCTTTTAATGCATGTGGGAAAATATAACGGACATCAAGAATCTGCTTCGTGCTTAAGACTCAAGAGACTTGAAGATGAATCTTATCAGAAATAGCAGTTTAAGTTCTAGGATGGGGGCTCAAGTGGTGGTATCATTCATTCTCAAACATTCGTGAGGGGAGATCACTGTGTGACTGCTGAATTTAAGGAAATCTTGTTATACTGGGTTAGGTATCGGAATTCCCAACCCAGGGACAAAGGCTTCAAGTTTCTAGTTAAAACTCTCTAGAGTTCCCGAGACTCCTATGGACTCTGGAAAGGGTTCCTGAGTGGACACTTTCCCTGGCTGGACCTCGCTTCTCTTTACTCCCGCACCTTGAGCAGGTCAGGCCAATCACTGAAAACTGCCTTCTTAGTCTCTCCTCAGATTGCCTGGGATTAGTGAGTCTGGTCTGAGTATACCTTACCAAAGTGCTTGGGACCCTCAGATCTAGGTTTCAGGGTTCTGTTGGATTTTTTTAAAATGGCTTAATAGCTTATCCGTTGGGCTTCCTTAGTTTAAAAAAATATCTGAAATTCAAGAATTGAAAAGGGGACACAGTGAAACCTAGTACTATACACCCAACCCAGATTTAATCCTTTGTTGGGTTGTCTTCGCTGGCTTCTCCAGCTCTGTGACCCTTCTTTCCATGTCTTCTGATCTGCATGATGATGACACTGATTGTGGTAACTTACATTCCTCTTGTCACTCAAGCTGATTCATCAGCGTTTGCCCCAAACAAAGACATAAGAGAACTCGAACTTAGTTGCTGGATTCATACATTCAAGCTGACTGGTAATGTCACAGAGTGAGCTTAATTTTCCCTAAACTCTGCTGCTGTCTACTTACAGACGAACTGTGTGCACAGGATGGCTTTATGGACTTTGAGGTCTACAGCCACCAAACAAAACCCGCACTGAACCTGGACACCCTCCTGGTGGGAAATTCTTCCTGCCAGCCTATTTTCAAGGTCCAGTCTCTGGGGCTTGCAAGGTTTCACATACCTCTGAATGGATGTGGAACACGACAGAAAGTGAGTAGCAACTTACGGTAAGAAGGTAAGACTTCTTTTAAAGTAAGTGTTTTATTGACAAACTTTCTCTAATATTCCAACATTGAAGTTTGAAGGTGATAAAGTCATCTATGAGAATGAAATACACGCTCTATGGGAAAACCCACCCTCCAACATTGTATTCAGAAACAGCGAGTTCAGGTGTGATACAATTTCTATTTGTCTTTCATAAGAAAAAAACCCTTCAGCTTCAACTACACCTTTTTTTAACATGATTTTTGTTAACATGATTCATATCTACCCACAATTTTCTAGGATGACAGTAAGATGCTATTACGTCAGAGACAGTATGCTACTAAATGCCCATATCAAAAGCCATTCTTCTCCAGAGGCCTTTGTAAAGCCAGGCCCACTGGTGTTGGTCCTACAAACATACCCAGGTGAGGTGTTGCAACTTGAGCTAATGGATAAAACCCTTTTAGGGGATTTTCTCCTAAAATGCACTGTCTAGTGCTGTCAGCCTAATGGATGTTGTAGCCAGCCTGTACCACAGTCCTTAAAGTTTTCTGTCAATTGCAGACAAATCCTACCAACGACCTTACAGGAAGGATGAGTACCCTCTAGTGAGGTACCTCCGCCAGCCAATCTACATGGAAGTGACTGTCTTGAACAGGAACGATCCCAACATCAAGCTGGTCTTGGATGACTGCTGGGCAACTTCTTCTGAGGACCCGGCCTCTGTCCCCCAGTGGCAGATTGTCATGGATGGGTATGGACTTCCTACACCACAGGGTTGCTCAGACACAACAGCAGAACTTACTAGTGATTGAAACTCACCTTCCTAAGACTGAAAGGAGACTTTGATCATAAATTCCCTGAATTAATCCTTGTTTGTAGTCATTGGCACTTGGTCTAATTAGGTGGCTCACAGCTCTTTTCTATCATGCTGAACTCTTATGGAATGGGCTTCTCTCCAAACAGCCTGGCTCTATTACCTCTTTATCATGAGAGAGAGAATTCTAGTGTGTGTTTACTGAATGCCTACCATATGCCTACCATATGCCAGGATGTCATGTATCCATCCCATTACCTGAGGACATCAGCTGCCACTTTGAGAGAAGGCTTACATGAGTTACTTCAACAGTAAGTGGTAGAATCCAGATTAGAAGTCCTACTTGACTCTAAGCAAATATTACAGTGCTTTTGGCTATAGTGTCTTGCCCTCTCTGCTCTGCCTGAAATGTCTCCTCCAAGGTTTCTTACCTGCAAAGAGCTATATGTTGGCTTTCTTGGCTTTGTGGGAATATATCACAAGACTCCAGGCCTGCAGCTCGACTCCTGCCTAGAGCACATGCAGACCCATTCAATCACACAACCCTTCACCTTTGAAGGTTTGCCCAAGCATCCCTTCTCCATGAGGCCAGCCCCAATCCCTTTATCCCTCTATGTAAGTCTTCATGCCTTTAGTTCCTTTCATCCTTAATGCCATCATTACCTGTTAGCATGTAAAACAGAATGGCAAAGATTCTACTTCTGTTGCAAACAGTTACTACCTCGGACATAATAGAAAATACTGATAGTAATAAGTTGTTATCTTAAGTAACATGAACACACACACACACACAATAGGAGTGTGGTTACAACTTGAATCTGTTGATGAATCTGTTCACTTGGTAAACAAATGTGCATTTGCATTATGTAGAATACAAGTGTTCTACATAACTTAGAACTTTGTGATTACTGATGGCTAGGTCCAGTCAGAAGAATGTAAGTAAAACAGTCACTGGTAGGATGTAGACATAGCTGTAGCATAGAAGTGTCATACGTGGCTCACCGTGTGCAAATGGGCACAGTGTGTGGGATCCTGTGACTGATGCCCCCATCCTTGTGCCTGTTTCCTAGCTGTGAATATGAACTGGACAACTATCGCACTACTTTCCACCCAGCTGGCTTCTCTGCAGCCCATTCCAGTCACTACCAGAGGTTTGATGTGAAGACTTTTGCCTTTGTGTCAGAGGCACGGGGGCTCTCCAGCCTGGTATGTGATGGAGAAGTCGCATGGGGCAGGTTGACAGTGAGTGCACGGACTCCTCCTAATGCTCTTCCTCCTCTTCCAGATCTACTTCCACTGCAGTGCCTTGATCTGTAACCAAGTCTCTCTTGATTCCCCTCTGTGCTCTGTGACTTGCCCTGCACCACTGCGGAGCAAACGAGGTAAAAACTTAATCCTTGTTCTTATTGCTCAAAGCAAGCCTTGATTTTTCTAGAACTGAGTACATTTTAAGATGGTAATAACTTGTTTCTTAGGATTAGGTGGAGAACATCTCCACTTAGTCATCTTTCACTAGTGTGGCATCCTGAGATGCACAGGTTCTCATGTAGTCTGATGAACCTGTCCTTTGAGACTCTCTCCATGACAGACAGATGGAATCCATGTCAAGGATACTCCATGGAGCATCTGCTAGGGACTCCATGAATTCCTGTGTCAGACACAACTTTGACAATCTTGTCTTCCACCACAGAGGCCAGCAAAGAAGACGCCATGACGGTCAGCCTTCCAGGACCTATCCTCTTGCTGTCAGATGACTCTTCATCCAAAGGTACAGATTTAAAAGTCTGGGATACTTCTGAATGCAAGGTTTTAGTTTTTTTCTGTCAGAAATACATGTTTAATGATAAAACTAGACAAAAAGCCAAGTTCCCTTCCCTTGAACCTTTTGTGTGCTCTCCGGAAAATCTTGACACCAGCAGGACCGTGTCCATTAACTACTGATATGATGGACTTACTCTATAGTGTTGCTGTAACCATGGAGGATGCATGGGGCTCTTGTCCATGGTCTTGTTAATGACCCATGGTGTTCCTTCTCCCAACTCTACTTTGATGCTGGGTGTCATAATGGATTCTTAATGCCACACTAGATCATTTCAGAGAATTGTTGTCTACCATACCAAGAAATTTGGTGTATATTGTTTACCGGTTGCATGTTGGTAGGTTGACAAGCATGAATATCCCGTTAACTTCTGCCAAACTGAAATCCACAGGAGATTATGCTCAATTCCAGGCCTAGGATGTAAAATTAAGCTACCTTAAATCTCTAGCCAACTGACTTGTGACATCTTGCACTCAGGAATTGCTAATTCTCAGGACACTGTATTAGTCAAAGCTAAGACTCTTAGGTTCTCTCTAGGTACTGACCTATCTGGCTTGAGATGGGAAAAGCAAATGGTTATAATGAAGAAGGGGGTGTGGAGCAGGGGAGGATGGAGATGGCAATAGGGTAAAGAGGGTGAGGCTGTATTCTACTGCAAACTTCCAAAAACAAGTGATAGAGCCTTTAATTTTACAGAAGGGCTCGGCCTGACCTTGTAACTTGAATACCTGCTTTCTTTGTAGGTGTTGTTGACCCCGGCAGCTCTGAGGTTACCAAGGATATTATTGCCAAGGATATTGCTTCTAAAACACTGGGTGCTGTGGCTGCACTAGTGGGCTCAGCCATCATTCTAGGCTTCATCTTTTACCTGTATAAGAAAAGAACTATAAGGTTCAATCACTGATCAGACTTGCAAATAAAGAGACTGCAGTAAAACTCTTGTCTTAAATGTTCATGTGTGTACATGTATGTGCACTTGGGTAATGCTGGTATTCAGGCACCATTCTTTTTTTTTTTTTTTTTTTTTCTTTTGTGGGGATAAAGAAGTGGTTTCAAGGGCCTGAAACTTGCCAAGTGGGCTAGACTAGCTGACCAAAGAGCCACAGGTATCTGCTTGCCTCTGACTCCACAGCACCAGTAATATGGTGTGTTCCACTGTGACTGGTCTTTAAAAACAAAACAAAGACCACATGGAGCTCAAACTCAGATTCTCATGCTTGCCGGATAAGCACTTTCTGGCTGAGCCATCTCTCCATCTTTCCAGCCTGTTGCCTTCTGTTTTAAGACAAGAAAACTATTTAAGAATTGTAACCTTCAATCATTTTTAGATCTGGGACCTGTTCATGAGACCCTGGGCAGGCATTTATCAACTTGAACAGAAAGTAAATTTACAACTTGTCTCCTATCTTGAGATTTTTGTGACTCCCATAGTCCTATACCTGACACATGTCATGTATGTTCAATAGGATTTAGCTGCAGCCCACCTGACAGTACACTTATGAGTCCTCTGTGTTTGAGTTCCTTACTTGGACACAGGGTTGGGATAGAGGAGAAGAAAACCACTTGTGTCTAACTTTATCACAAAAGTGAAATACCACACGTGGGGACTTAAGTAAAGAGGCTTTGGGGATTACTTGGGATTGGTTTCCACCTTCCTGTTGATGTGCAAGTTCAAGCCTGGATGGTCCCAGGTCCCATCGTGTAGGGGATGGTGGGAATGTGCGCCAGAAAATGATCACATCTGGAATCAGGAAGAAAACACAACTCTTGAGGATACTAACTCTTAAATGTCCACAACACCCCTCAGTGCCAAAGTTTAACATGTGTATTTTTGGTGGAAACAATCAAAATATACCATTTCTTAATCATTTGACCAAAAATATTTCTTTAAGGAAAGATTGTTCACAGTAAGTTATTTCCTAACTCAAGCAACTCCCTCAAATAAGACTTCTGGAATTTTAAAATGAGTGAGTTGTATCCCTATAACTCCCATTTTAAAGATCTGTCTCTGGGGGTTGGCAGGGAGAAGGAAAGGAATTCTGTGAGGTGGGGTCCATCTTGAGTGCGAGTACAACGCCACTGGTATCTAGGCTCTACACTGAGCCTGAGCCTAGCGACCATCTCCACTGTGCTCGACTCCTCACACATGAGGCTCTCTCTTCCTGGAGGCACCCTAGTTTTCCCTAAGATGCTTGAAAAAAGTTAGCCACATGACCAATCTTGATCTAATGCTAGAGCTCAGTCACTTTTCACATATCTAACAAATTCATCTGTGTCCTTTGACTAGAAAATATGTCCCCCCCCTCCAAAAAACATTTTTAATCTCTGTAATTGGGAAGCAGTTCAAATAGAGGTTCAGATTTCTGCTGGGGGTGGGGGGGTATTTGGATTATATTTCCTAATCACAATCCATCATTGAGGGTAGCCTGAGTAAGAGCAGAAGCAGTGACTGGCGAGGAGGAGCACTGCTTACTGGATTGCTCCTCGTGGCTTGCTTAGTCTGCTTTCTTGAGTACCCAGCACTACCTGCCTGGAGTGGGCTGGGTCCTCCCCCATCAGGCATCAATCAAGAAAATGTTCCTACAGACTAGCCTACAGGCCAGTCTGATGGAGGTACTCCCAAGGTTCCCTCTTGCCAGATGACTCTACATGTGTCAGTTTGACAAACTAAACAACACAAGAGTCCACTACATATTTGCTCTCAGCCAGGAAATATATATTTAAACTCCTTGACTATCAGCTATGCTGTTGAGATTTTCAAAACCTAACCTGGAGGTCAAAGCATATCTATTTTGTAGTACATTGTAGGTCTCAAGCTTTATGTGGAAAACTCTTCCAACATACTCTGTTGGTCTTGGCATTGCTGTGACAATGGGGGTAGTGTAGGAGGACAGATTTATTTTGGCCTTTGAGTTTCCAAAGTTAAAGTTGGTGTTTGGGTAGGATGTCCTGACAGAAGAGGCATGTGTCAGAGGAAGACCTAGCATCACTGAGGACAGTGAAGGGACCCAGGACCAAGTGTAGCCTTTGGAGGTATGTTCCTTGCAGGACTGCTCTGCTTGGCAAGGCCTCACATTACAAGCTTTTCATGATGTACAGAAACAGTCTTACCAGATGGGCCAAATGCTCACAGGAGCTGGGAATACTTCAGACCACCACAGCCTTTCTTCTCAAATCATTTTGTTAGAGTTGTGCAGGGTAAAACATCCTGGCATGAGAAAGGTTGTGCTTACACTGTGTCGAAGGTCTGGTGTGTCCAGAGTGCCAGGGGTTTGAAGCTCAAGTCATAAGGGTAAAAGACTGACTTTATAAGGGTAAAAGAAATTAAAGATAAAGCAAGAATTGATCTTAGATTCGAACTTTTCTGTGTGTTATCTCTAGGCTGCTGCATATTTGAATCAGAAATAAAACTTTGATGTGCCCTTTAAATGACATTAAAATGAACACTGATTTTAATAGCAAAATGAACACTGATTTCAATAGCAGCCGGCACAGCAAATGCAAAAATAAGTTGGCTCTGGCACCTCATGTCCACATTTTGATCTAAAAGCAAATCAGTTCCAGTTTTGGTAAATTCCATGTCTCCATAGAATTCATAGATGTGATAGATGGTTTTCATATGGCTGGATGAGACAGGTTGGCAATCACCAAGTCCTAGTAAAGAAGACACAGGAGACCTGGGCTCTGAGAAGATATGACACTGGTAGCCAAAATCTAAGTGCCGCAGGGTTACAAGCCAAGGAGCCCAGGGAGCCTCTAACAGAGGAACAGGTGAGGAACCGCGGTGGAACCTCCAGAATCCGCTCTACTGCCCCAGTTTGCACTTCTGAGTTTGCCTCCAGAGTTGTTAACTACTAAGTATATGTTGCTGAAGCTGCTAAGGGAAACCAATCCACCCTCTAGTGACTCATGACCCATAAATTAGAAAAAAAAAAATCACTAGAAATGCTAACATGAGTTACTCAGACCCTATAATCACTCAGGATGTCACAGTCCCTTAAGCTCTTGGTAGAACCTCGCCTTCAAGTTGGCCCATGTGTGTTGGCATCAAGATCTCCTAGGGTTTCTGGACACCTCTACAGCAAACTCCCTTCTGAAGTGTTTGCCACAGTACTAAAGCAGAACTTGCCTGGAGCAGCTGCTCAGATGAACACTTGTTGCCATGGTAGCCTGGAACAAGTACAGGGAGCAATAGATTCACGTCGGGTTCTCAACTTTTGAAAGTACACATCCTACAGTATGTGGGGGAGGCAGCCTATTCAGAGAGTAAGTGTGTGGGCAAGGAATTGAGCTCAAACCCCAAGAGGCTGCTCTTTCATCCACACTGGGGTTGCGACCTGCCTACTTGGGTAGCAATGGGTTGTAATTGTAAAACAGGTGTCAGAAATAGGATAAAAGGTTCCTTGGTGGTTCTGAGAATGAAGGATGCAGAGACTGGGAATGGGTTTGTGTATTGTGGAAAGAGACCCCCAACTTTTCTTCTCTGACCTGTTCTGTGGCTACTATAGTTTACTTGGGTACACACGATTTCAGAATATGAAGGCTAGGAATATATATATATCCTGCTAGTTGTGTGACCTTGAGCAGACAGAACAATCTCTATGCCTGTTTCCACACTGCCAATCCATGTCAATGTCCTAATCTTGTGGCAGGGGAGCAGGGAAGCATTCAATGAGATAATAATGCATTGGTCTGGCCAAGCCTGGAGCATCAGGATACTGACAGTAATAACTCTAAACAAAACCTCAGAGACAATACATTCCTATAGGATGACTAACACCATGTGTGACACCAGAGGCCCTTAGATGCATATTTTATAAGTACATATGCCGTATCCCTCACCCACTAAATGAATCCTAAAGGACTGGGTCTGAGGATATTTGAGCAACATGGGAAGATAAATGATGGCTCCAGTGATATCCATGTGCTAATCCCTGGGACCTGTGAATGGCAAGAAGGACGTTGCTGCGGTGATAAACTTAAGAAGGTTGAGATGAGGAAAGTACCTGGGTTATTGAAGTAGAGCATGAGTAGAGCCACACATACCCCATATGAGGGGAGGAAGTCTGACTAAGGGAAAAGGGAAGTGAGGAGAGCAGAGACTGGAGTGGAGCATTGTAAAGATGGAGGAAGAGGATACTGTAAGGTCTTGGGTTTGAGAGAGGAACATGGAGTCAGTTTGTCTTTCTGAGTAAAAGATTTTCTAGGAGAGTTATAGTACCAGTACCACTCAGGCAGTATGATGGGAAAAGTTCAGGCCCATGAACAAATCAGGGGTCTCTCCTTGCTGGTTCAGAAGGTAGGGAAGGGCCCACGCAAGTCTTAAGTGAGTAGCTCATAGCACCTTCATGGGTTTCTCTGAGTGTGGGAGAAAAGTCCTTCCGGCTGCAAGGTCACAGCATGGGCTTCTCCTCTCCTGGGGTCTGGTTACCTGAGAGCTTTCCAGGAAGTGAGGATTAGGGTTATAGTTAGTCCCCAGAGGATGACTGTGTTTCCTTTTACAGCAGCTGGGATGGGGGTGGGGCGGGGTCTCTGCAGGGAGGCAGGGCCCGAGGAGCCTCTGAACCCAAAACCTGATCCTAGCCAGAGACCAGACTTAGACGCCTTAAGGCCCTGAAGCTGATATTTAACCCTTAGGACTCTTGGAGGGTCTTCAATTGTAGCACCTAAAGAGCCTCCCTCTGTGAATAAACAGAAGAAAACCCAAGAAAGGAGCCCTGGGGCAGAAAGTATAGGGTTTAATCAAAACAGATCTGCTGCCTACCCCTCCACACACACACACACACACACACACACACACACACACACACACACACACACACACTTAGCTTTCCCCCCACCTCCACCCCGCCAGACTTCCCTGCTAAGAGAACCTTGCCTTTCTTCTGGCACAGAATAGCATCCCTCTGGGGTATGTTTCCTGACTAGCCTAAGATAAAGGTTGTCTTCCCCCTGCCTGCAGTTTAGAGGTGAATGAAGTCTATAGTTGCATATGAGATTTAAGAGGAAAGTGATAGGGGGTGTCTCTGTCTTTCCTTCCTATCTTATACAGCTTACCCCACCTCCCTGCTTTTTCTGTCTGCTTTTGAATGTGATTATGGGACATTGAGATTCCTGGAACTGTAGCATCCCTCTTGTGCCCAGGAGGAAACAAACCTAGGGACACTGGGAATGAGGGGGCAGAAACCCAAGGGGCCGAGATCCTTAATGAGTTCCTTGTGTGGCCTGAATCAACCCAAGAAGCACTCCTCCCTGGGTTTCCTGTCTAGTGGCAGATTAGGGGAGGTCTTGATTTTAAAAAGAAACATTGGCTTATTGCTTGAAGAGCTCCAGGGTCTGCAAAGATGTAATTAGTTATTCCTTTTACTTTCCTGGTCTTTTTCTTTCAGATGCTAAGGAAGTGTGCTTTTCCTGGCACTGTGGTACCCTTGTCTAAAGCTCCCTCTGACCACTATTCTGGTTTAACTGAGGTTCTCCTGGCCCCTCTCTCTGTTCTCCGCCCCCAGGAAGCTGCCGAGATTTATAGCTCGCCCACCTTGCTGTTTGTCTTTAAGCTCTAATAAAATTATCCTCTGGAGTAAACCAAGAACTTCTGTTTTTACAAGAAAGGCCATGTAAACAAATCTTTTAAAACAATACATATAAAACACACAGAAAAATGCATATAAAAACACTAAATTATTGTGTTTCTTATGATTAATAAGCAAATTGTATAGTCAAAAAATAAGAGTAGTGAGCCAGGCATGGTGGCGCATGCCTTTAATCCCAGCACTTGGGAGGCAGAGGCAGGCAGATTTCTGAGTTCGAGGCCAGCCTACAAAGTGAGTTCCAGGACAGCCAGGGCTACACAGAGAAACCCTGTCTCGAAAAAACAAAAAAAAAAAAAAAAAAAAAAAAGAGTAGCTTTCACTTTTAGTGCAGCCCTTTCAAAGCCTTAGCGAACTGGATCTGGCTGTGTTTGTCCTTTGATTCCCACCAATATTTCTGCAGGGATAGGAAGTGTACCTCACTTGTCCCATCTTAGAGAAAGAAGCTAAAGAAACCTCAGAACGTTACTGATCACACATGGCCCCTTCCCAAGGCTGTACAAGCTGGAACAATTGCCAGGGGAGAAAGACTCTTTCACGGAGGTGACAGTTTGGGCAGGGAGCTCCAGGGATGCAGCTGATGTGACTTTGCCACCCACACTGAGATGGGCTTTTAAATGATGAAGTTGCCTTTGAGCTGCCCATGCTCCTGCACATAATCCTTCATCCTCGCTCCTTTAAGTGGCCCCAATAAACGCATGGGTTCACCAAGCACAGCTATTTTAATCATTATTCTTGGTCTGTCATTGGACTAGGAGTTAGACAAGAGAGGGGCCACAGATAATAAAGATAGCAAACTTCTGGCTTCTTTCTTACCATCCTGACCTGAGAAAAGGACCTAGCAGCTTGACACAAAGACCTAGAGGGCTTCTTTTCTGGCCAGTAATCCCCCAACACACACACACACACACACACACACACACACACACACAGAGAGAGAGAGAGAGAGAGAGAGAGAGAGAGAGAGAGAGAGAGAGAGAGAGAGAGAGAAAAGAAAGTCCCTTTGTAAAGCAGAGGAGATTTGGCTACTAAAGACTTGCCTCTCCTGAGGCCTGAGGGGCTTAGGGGCTTTAAGGGTCTTTGGTTAGCTTGAATGAGGATGGGGCATTCTCCTTTCCTTAATTTTGGGTTGGTCAATTTAAACAAAGGAATGCTGATAGAACCACAACTTTGTTTAACCAGGCCTTGAACTTATCAGACTGGTCTGCTGTGTGTGTGTGTGCGTGTGCGTGTGCGTGTGTGTGTGTGTGTGTGTGTGTGCGCGCGCGCGTGCTTGCATTTCCTCGCCTTTAATAAAATTCTTTCTTCAGCAGCTGAGTCTCAGATTTCTTCTGCTGCTTCCTGTTGCTCTCAAGTTTTTTTTCTGCCTTTTAATTCTTTAATTGGCAGAGAAAACGAACCCAATCTAAACCCCTAGAAGTAACAGTTATGTCATATCTGGGAGGAGTAGACACTTTCTCATGTTTCTCCAGATAAAGTCACACCACACTCTTATAGAAGAAGCCATATTAGTATAAAACCTACACATACCTCATTACTTAGAACAGTGATTTTTAAGACCTAATAACCATGAGTGCTATGTAAAGGCTTGTTGTATTGACTAGGAAATAACACAGACAAATTTTTCTTTCAAATACTCTTCATCCATGCTTGGTTGAATCCAAGGACACAGAACCCACAGAAACCAAGGACCAACTATGAAAGACGCTTGGTTCAGAGCAGACAGTACTGCAGTGTCTTAGCTCCTGAATTCAGGAGTCAGGAAACATGACACAAAGTCAGGGCTATACACTGGGAGACCTGGGTTTGAGACTGGCTACTGCAGACGTGCAGCATGGCCCTGGGTCAACTGTTGTCCTCTCTGGGTCTCAGGCTTGTTGATGACATCAGCAATGGTGGAGAAGATGTTTTTCACCTGGGAATAGGCAGTGCCAAAGCTCACATTGCTTCAGTTGGCTGTGATGATGGCTCCCTCTACTGGCTTAAAAAAAAACTTTGGGTGGGAGGATGGCTCGCTCTCTCTCTCTCTCTCTCTCTCTCTCTCTCTCTCTCTCTCTCTCTCTCTCCCTCCCTCCCTTTCTTTTTAACATCTCCAGGTGTGGAAGCTCCAGCACCCATGGGTCACAGGGACTCCCACTCTTCATGGCTTCAATGGAAGCCACAAAGAGATGATTTTTGACACACCGCTATTATGGGCACTACTCCATGGGAAACTAAACATTTACAATATGCAAACAGTGACTCCTGGAGCCATTCTGCATAACAACAATACCTGGGAACACATACCTACCCCAGAATGCCTCAAGGGCAGGTAGAGGAACTCATACTAACAACATACTGGTTTGGGTGTGTGTGTGTGAGTTTTTCAAGCAAGCAAGCTGTGTTTGAATCCCACTTCCCAAACTGCTCTTAGGCAGCCGAAGCTCTCAACCTTTTCACTTCCTCGCCTTTAAAGTGGACAGGAGTTTGCACTGACTGGAAGCATGCAGACTGAAGACAGTAGTCAACACACATAAGTGCTCAAAGCTAAACAAAACAAACTTTTCTGGATAAAATTATTTACTGCGTAAAGCTACAGTTCTCATGCATGGGCCCTGGTCGAATTTCCAGTGAGCTATTCTTTGGACTGTGTATAAAAGGCCAGCAGCTTCTATGGCATGAGGCTAAGTTAACCTCGCTTTGATTTAAATGCCGTGCTTCCTGGATGAATTCAGTGAGTCACGTAGTCACCAAACCTTGCCTTCCTTTCTGTGATCTAAATCCTGATGCTTAAGAACAATAAGCAGGCCGAGGAAACCAATTGGTTTACTCACGGCCAGAAGGGTCTAGGGCTTCTAAGTGCTGTGGGAAAGCATCTTGAACTTGGCTGAGTTTGGAGCAAGAGTGTTTACATAATCAGAAATGTGTTTTGAAAAGCTCTTGCCTAGTAGCCTAGTAGGGTTGCGCAAGGCACTGCAAATACGCCCAAATCTTGTGTCCCAGCTGAGACCTTGCTCTCAGCCAGCAATCTGCTTGGAACATCCTCGTGGTGTCAGATGACAAAGCTGGACTAATAGGGGCAATCTGGAATTTGGGCTTTTCTACATAGGCCCCATCTCAGGAAATAGTATCACTAGCTACCACTCCCCACTGGTTAGAGCTAAATATCTAGGTGTCAACTTTGTGTTCTCCTTTTCTTTTCCACCTACACCAACCAACCAACCAACACCTCTAGATGTCCACTCAAGAAAGATCTTCATCCCCTTCGCCTAGTGTAAGTCAAACCCACAGCCATCCAGTGTCCCCAGCCTTTGCAGATTCTTAAGTGGCCCACCTGTCCCCAGACCTTTGGCTGTGAGTCACAACAATCCTAAATCTGTTCTGGGCATAGATTACAATATAATCTATAATATACAGAGGCTGGAGTGGAAGGAGCTAGAATTTGAAGTCAGCTTTGACTACATAGAGTTCCAGGTTCATTACAGCAGTGCCCTATCAGAAGAAGGAAGGGGGGAGGGAGGCATAGAGGGAGGGAAGACTGAGGAAGCAAGGGGAGGAAGGGAGGCAAGCAGGAGGAAGTGAGGAAGGCAGAGGGAGAAGGGGAGAAGGAAAACTGAGGAGAAAAGGGGCAGAGGGGAGACAGGCAAACAGAAAGAAAGAAAGAAATGAACACCTGGAAGTCTGACCAAAGCATTTTTTCATATAGGAGCCTGTAGTGCCTCCCCCTCAGTGCTGTGGTGTGGACCTTTGTTCCTTCTCCACTCTCATTCTTACTATGCCCAGTCACACTAAGTTCCTTCTGGCCTTCAAGACTTAGGGCCACTGTGCCCCAGGAACACCTCCTGCCAGAGGCAGAGGCAGAGGCAGAGGCAGAGGCAGAGGCAGAGGCAGAGGCAGAGGCAGAGGCAGAGGCAGAGGCAGAGGCAGAGGCAGAGGCAGANAGGACAGCTAGAGCTATATAGTGATATCCTATGAGAGGCAGAGGCAGAGGCAGAGGCAGAGGCAGAGGCAGAGGCAGAGGCAGAGGCAGAGGCAGAGGCAGAGGCAGAGGCAGAGGCAGAGGCAGAGCCAGAGCAACAGTTTGCCATTCTTTTGGTCACAGAGCAGTACCTAATCTCTGTGGCTGCAGTGGCCTCATCTTTATCAGCCTTTCACCTCTATTCTGTGCAATCATTGCAGTCTCTTACAGACTCTAGGGGAAGCTGTGACCCCTCTCTGGTTCCCATGCTCTTGTGTGACCCCTTCTCCTTAGTGTGGGACACTCCCAAGACTTACTTCTAGAGAATAGGAACCATGATAAGACATATGTGATTGTGCATACACATGGCAGTGTTACTCAAGAAATGTAATTCATGTCTTGCTAAGTCTCTTCCCCTTGGTGTTTTGGAAACAAGAGACTGCCACTTTGTGGGCTGTCATAAGGAGACAGACATGTAGCAAGGCTTTGTGGCCCTCAGTCTGTAGCCACATCAATCGGATATGATCGTGGCTATGAATACTTGGATGTAGCTCCTTCCCTAGACATTCCTCAGAGAAGAGTTAGGGCAACTCTGCTAAAATCGCTGTTCTTTTATGCCAATAGTTGTTGCAGGTTATTAATCAGTAATAAATAAATAAACTACAAATACAACTAGTAATTGACCCCAATCTTGGGAGCAAAGCCAGGGGCCTTCATGTTCCCCAAGACTGAAGCCTGAGAACCCAGTTGGGCTGGTCAGCAGTATACACAGGTCAGACCCTTGCATGAAGTAAAGAGATGTTCAATAGACATATGAGTTACTAATAGTAACTAATACTTCATGATGTTGATAGCGTGGAAGAATTCTTGGTCTCTAATGGATGGATCTCCCTTTAGGGTCAAGTGCTGCCTGATAGCAAAGGATGCTGCATCCTTTTCTGAAAAGTTGAGGGCTTTACATCATGCTAGGGCCAATGGCATCAGTTGTTCCTCCCAGCAAACTTCCTTTTCTTCTGATATTCCTTTGAGAAGCTCCTTTTTCTCACTCTGACCCACCCAACTGTGGGACCAAAGCAGCTGATGTGGCCCCTCTCCCCACTCCTGGCTCTTACACATACATACGTAGGGCACTTGAGCAGATGTAATACTGGCCACCATGCGATTGGTTCAAGATTGGTCACATAGCCCTGATCTGTCCAATCAGAGCCAAGTCTAGAATTTGCATGTACTACAGGTATAGAAAGTACTCAGTACAACAAAGAGCTACAGAGACCTCTGTGTGGGACAATCCTGCTGAAAAAGCAGCTCATGGTAAGGAAAGTGGGGTAGAATCGCACGAGCTCCAGATCCTCACAATGCACAAAGATCTTCAGCCAGCCTGGACTACACACAAGGCCCTGTCTCAAGCACATTAACAAAGATCTCCCCACTGTTGATTCAATGACCTCTCCACGTCACACCAATCTTTTTATAAACAGAATTGAGTTGGGTGTGGTCTCTAGCAAGTAAAAAAGCTCTGTGCCGTGGTTTAAATGTGAAGTGTCCCCCAAGGCTCATGTACTCAGCAACTGGTCCCTGCCAGGGGCCACCTCTGAGGAGGTCAGCTAGGCTCAGGTTCCAGTCCTCTAAATGCTTCCTGAACACCTGAGCAATGACTTGCTGCCATACCATCCCCACCACAATGGGGTGCAGCCCCGAGAACTGTAAGCCAGATGAACCTTGCTTCATTGAAGTTGCTACTTTGGGGTATTTGATCACAGCAAAGAGGAGAAGTAATTACTGACCCATAATACTCAGGATCCACCGTGAAATCAACAGAGAAGTTGTGGTGGGTTTTATGTGTTTCCTGAGGTCCAGGTGGAAACAGACCATGGTGCCAGTGGGACAGAGGGAAAGCTTAGAGAATGGGGAAGAAGTTAAGTCATTGGGGACTGCTCTTATGGGGCTATTTGGACCCCAGCCTCCTCTTTCTGACCCCTGGCCACCACCATGAGTTGAGCAGGCCCCCATCGTGCACTCCAGCCATGATGTGCTGCTATGCCATCGAAGGCCCAAACCAATAGGACGAAGGGACTCTGCACTAGAACCTCGAAAACCATGAGCCCTACTTTTTCCTTTGGAAAGATGATTATCTCTGGTCTTTTGTCACAATAGCAGAAATCTGACTAATGCCTATCTTGACATATGGGAATAGGTAGGAGAAAAAAAACAGCAAGAAGCAAATAAATTTTAATAAAATGCCACAGAAAATCAAGTGGAACTCACCACACAGGCTTTGGTTGGCTTTGTGGTCTCTCCTCAGTATGAGTTCGGTTTTATTGGTTTGTTAAGAAATGGCTTGGCAGAAGCAAGCTCTTTAAACAACATTAACATATCAAGTGCAAATATGTCAAAGATGAAGGCACGCAATAGACTAGGCCTTGAGACTTTTCCTAAAGGACTCCTGGCTCCAGGGTTAAGGCAGATTTTCAAGTTTTAAAAGGCCACGATTTCCAAATGCTGATGCTCTTCTGATAAAAAACGAGTAAGAGCTGGCTCTCTTTGGATTATTTTTTTAACCTCTTATTTCAAATGATTGAGGAAAAAACCCTCCTCTTCATTCCTGCCCTGCCCCCAAACTGCAACTAAACTTCAAATACAATCTACCTTACCCGCAGATGGGCGCTGGGACTCAACCCCAAGGCTCTAAAGGCCAAGCTTCCTAGTTCTAGAAGCCCACCACTCTGCTAAGGTCAAGGCTGCATATTGGGGAGCTGTGAGGGGTGGGGAGGCCACCCTGGCCAGTGCAGGAGTCTGGACAGAGTGAGCGGAGAAGCAGGGTTCCCATCCAGCCCTCTCTCTGCACCGCAGTCCCGAGAGGTGAGGGGACAAGTTCTCCTCTGGATGCTTAGGAAGCAATCTTTGATTCTATTTGGCCCGTCATTCCTGGTCGTGCCCCTCAAAGTCCGAGCCTCTCAGCCTCCGTGAACTTCATAGCCAGCTGACAGTCGATGTTGGCATTTTGCTGTGTCAGTGGCCTGCTGGGTAAGTAAAAGGACAAAACAGTTACCTCAGGAGCAACCCTGAGAGTGGCCCAGCACGCGTGCAGCACTTTGGGGTTTTCTGTGAGCTCCTGCCCTAGAAGGTGAGAAAGCCAGACTCACTCTCTCTCTCCAAGCTGATGGCCGCTGACAAAGTTCTGGCTAATGATGTGTTTTGGGGAAGAATGAGGAAGTGATCTAGGGAGAGACTTCACTTGAGAGAAAGGGTTACTCCTGCTCTCTGGCATGCTTGTGCGCTGGCTCACGGGTGCCCCTCCCCCAACCCTGAACATAGGTTTATACCTGGGGCTGGAGCAGTTATCTTATGGCCACGAGGAGGCAAACCCGTGGGCTAAGGATGGCAGTGCAGAAAGGCAGAGGCGCTGGATATGCTGGTGACACCATACAGTGGTTGTACCAGCCCTGGGCTGTCTCCATCTCTTAAAAACAAAACTCTATTTGAGTTAGCGTCTACCTTGAGAGATTTTGTTTTTAACTAATTGCTATTAAAAAACATTCCTAGCTGGTCAGAAAACCGGGAAACTTTTGCTCTTCTTAACTCTCTGTAAGCAAAGATGTGAGGAAGGCCTGGGCAGTCAGACAGGCTCTGTAATCCTAGCTGCCTGGGAGTCTAAGGCAGGAAGGAGATTGCTGTTCCAGGCCAGCCTGGGCTACAGAGTGAGTTCAAGGCCAGCCTGATCAGTGTATCAAGCCCTTGTCTAAAAATTTAAATGATAATAATAATGATAAGTTTAAAGACCTAAAGAGTGCTTGCCTCAGATGCCTCTACCAGTGGTATTGGGTTGAGTCGGGTGTGATAAAGCCAGGCCCACTCTGGCTACTTTGGGAGACCCGGTGTGACACGGGGCAAATGAGATGAGTGGCTCCACAAAGACACAAGCTGCCCAGGCCCCTCACTTCTCCCTCCCCCCAGCCTGTAGGCTCTAAGAAGTCTCTCCAGATCCTTTGACATTAAAATTACCTACAGAGATCACAGCGCATTGCTTACAAACTGTCTAGTGTGTTTTCCTAAAGAAGGCCATCTTAAAACTTTTCTGAGGAGGAGGAGGAGAAGGAGGAGAAGGAGAAGAAGGAGGAGGAGGAGGAAGGAGAGGAGGAGGAGGAGGAGGAGAAGAAGAAGAAGAAGGAGGAGGAGGAGGAGAAGGATTAGAATTGTGTCATTTTCATATTTTAAGATCAAACACATTAAGTCATGGGATGAATTGCTAGCTCCTCTTTCTTCTCTTGTGCTTTGGGTCAGTCAGTGAGGGTCTATCTTTATCTTGAGTAAAGATTTTCCTAATACAGGAGTTCTCCAAGGGTACCTAATTTATCACAACTCTTCATTTCCAAGGTATAACATCACAACCATACATGCTACAGATATACTTTGAGTGTATTATTAAAAGAATTGAAAAAAGAAAGCAAGCATCATTACAGAGTTCAGGTATACTATCAGAGAAATGTCCACAGTCCTCTGTAGATGGGTTTCCCCTTCCCCAGCTATTCTGTGACGCTCAGGCCTCTTCAAAGATTTCCTCTAGACCATGTGTTCCGTGGTACAAATGCAGCGTATAAGGGCCAGCATCACTACTTCCATTAGAACATATTGTTAGGAGATTTATTCCAGCCAGGGGTGGCACCATGCACCTAAGGTTCCAGCCCTTGGAGAGGAGGCTGAGGCAGGAGGATTGAGAGACTGAGGCTAGCCTAAACTGTATCAACTCTGGCCATATAGCTGGAGGTGGGAAAAATAGAGAAAGCTATTGATAAAATATAAGGCAGTGTGACCTGGATAACTTCATTTTGTTTGTAAAACACAACCATTTTTCATTAATATATATTTTTTTATAGATAGGTAACATTCTTCCTTCTAAGTGAATAGTCAGTTTTGTAGTTGTTGTTATAATAAGCAGTGGGACTATTATCAAAGTACTTGAACCCACTTCAATAGCCTTTGAGAAAGTAAAGTGAGTCCAGAGAACAAGAAGAAGAGCATCTCTGCCCAAGCGGGAAGAGACAGCCTGCGGGCTCAGCTGGGATGAGGGGAGGAGAACCAAGTCATGCCTCTCCACTGACAAACACCAAGGAGGAGGACCAAGTGACGCCTCTCCACCGGCAAACACCGGTCTGATTTTGCTTCTCTTTTCTTTTTAAATGCACACTTGCCTGTGTTTACACGCATGTGTGTGAATGTGCCTATGTATGTATAGGCACACTTTCCTGGCTACGTCCTCTGAGACAGGGTCTCCCATTGACCTGGAGCCCTGATTAGACTAGGCTGGCTGGCGAGCAAGCCACAGAAATCTAACTTATCTGTGTCTCCCCAGTGCTGAGGTGACAAGTGCACACTGTGCCTGGCCTTTTTATGTTGATTCTGGGACTTCTGACTCAGCTCCTCGGACTCAGCAGCTTCCACAGAGCATCATCTCATTATGCTAAGCCTGGAGCCTAATTAAAGCAGAGTTCAAGGGCAGGGAGGGATTTTGGCTCCGAAGCACTATCTTCCATAAGCCAAATAGGGCACTGTTTGTCCTTTCAAACTGATACTGATCAAGGCAGCTTAGGAGAAGCTGGCTATGATTCCAGGGATTATCAATTAAGCAATCTTCTGAGAACAAGCCCTGAGCAATTTAAGATCACAGATACATCAACATGTGCAAACAACAGGACAACCTTCTTGGGGGAGAGGGAAAATGCCAGGGATCAATGCAGGATGCTGACCATCTAGACAAGTGGTGAGAGAGCCTTTTGTTAAGATGCTCAAGGGCTATCCTGTAAGAAGACTGAAGCTCAGGGGACTAATGGGCTTCTAGAGCATGAGCTGGCAAATCAATCATGGCCAGAGGGGGCAAATTTGGCAAGCCATTTGTCTTTGTGAAGTCTGAATAAAGTTTTATTGCAACACAGCAGCCCTGTTTACTTGTTTAACATCTGCTCTCACATTACAGTAGCAGAGCAGAGAGGCTGGCCATCGTGTAAATGGTCTAGAATACTTATTATGTGTCTCTTTGCAGAGATTGTTGGCCTATGCTTTATAGGTGCTTTATATTTTGGTTGAGAGTCTTACCAGACTTACTGGGCCTAGATTAAGTTTCTTCTCTGCTAGTCTCAGCTTTGGTACTTGGCTTTCATTTTCCTATCACAGAATGCAGCTCACCCTTAGAGTTATAAGATATGGGGCCAGAAAGTACTCAGTAGAGAGTCTGGCGCTAAGTCAATACTCAACAAGAACAAGACAGACTCAGTACATAGGAACCTAAGAATCTAAAATCTATACACAGCAGAAAAATCAAGACTCAAAAAAGTGGCCTTTGAAAATCCCTCAAGGAGCAGGGAGCAGCACATTACAAAAGAGTGTCTCCCAGGCACTGCAATGCTACTGGGGTTCCCTCCAGCACCTAAAAAGATCACTGCTCCTCCAGTTAAGACCCAGGCACCACATGAGCCATATTCACCATGCAGAGAAGCCCATGCTGAGCTGAGCTGAGGAGACCAAGGTAAACTGTGGGGACAGCAGCTTCCCACCTCTTAAACCACCCTTGGAGGTAGGTGTGTCAACCTGATAGTGTGTCAACCTGATAGGTGAGCCTCTTCTTTATTTACCTTCCAATCCTCCTAAACTCTGGCCCCTTTGGGCCTTTGTAATTTAAATAGAATTAGTAACTGCCTAGGAAGCCATTACAGCAATAAGATGAGATAAATGGGAGGGTAGCAATGTTTGTATGTATATATGAAACTCTACTGTAAATGTGTAGCTGACATGCAATGTCTATAGGCAACTGTGAGGAACATCTCTTTCTTATAATTTAGCTTCTAGACATCAAGTGGGACTAGAGGGTTATATGTGTAGATCCCCCAAATGGCCAAGATTAGGTTGTTCCATTGACATGTATTTACCTGGGAGAAAACCAGTAGCTCATGAGGCAGGAGACCACCACATAGGACATCATGGCTATCCCCGACAAGGCAAGTGACAGGAAGCCCAGGCCACAGAGGACGAAGAGAAGTGAGAGACCACAAACTGAGATGACCAGACCTAGGAGGAGAACGCGGTTAGGAGGTACCCTCATCTGAACTGGGCTGGGAATGAGGAGACCCAGCCCAGGGTTTTTAAAACAATGACAGCTGACTTAGATTTTTTGAAGTCAGAAGATTTCACATAGAAATTCACATTTCTGACATCATGTAAAATAGTTATAAGTTCACCACCTGAGTAGGCCTTAGCTTCTGGCATCAACTAGCTGAGCCTCTCACTGACTCGTTCCCTACTGTTGACAAACTATACTACACTTGGCGTCTCTCTGCTCATTTTGTTGCCTGTCCAATTTAAGGCTCAGAAGGAGTAAGTTATGTCTCAAATCACAATGATGCTGAGGGATGCACACAAGAACCTGTGTTGTTGTTGTTGTTTTTTTAATTAGATATTTTCTTCATTTACATTTCAAATGTTATCCCCTTTCCTAGTTTCCTCTCCCCTGTACCCTCTCCCTGCCCTGCTCCCCAACCCACCCACTCCCGCTTCCTGGCCCTAGCATTCCCCTATGCTGAGGCATATAATCTTTACAAAACCAAGGACCTCTCCTCCCATTGATGGCCCTATGTTTTAACCACTCTGACAAGCTGCCTTGGACCAGAAAGAGGAGCCTTTGATGAGAATAGCAGATGGTCAGTAAATACTGTCCAGCTTATTGAGTTACTTCCCAGTAACCTTGGGTAGAGTACCTTCCAGTAATATGGCCCCCATGAGAGCACCCAGCGAGGTGAGTACCACGATGAGCAGGAAGAAGCCAACAGGGATGGCTGACATGGTAACAAACATCAGCACAGTGAGAGCCACAAAAGGATGTCTGTCCAGGAACCGGCCCACCGGAGACTTCATAAAGGCAACCACCTGCAGGCAATGGATGAAGAGCCAGGGTTAAGTGATACATCCACATCTCGGATTGAGCTGATCTGCCCCAGCTATGGGAAGTACAGCTAGAATCAGAGGCCTTTGGCAAGTCAGAGGCTCACGGGCATCAGAACAAAATATCTCCCATGACCTGAGGTGCCTGGCAGTGATATAAGGCAGCTGTGGGAAGGGTGGCAAGTGTGAGGTCCTCACCTAGTGTCAGTCCTGTGAGAGGAGGAAAGGTCACATCACCACCCTCTTGCCTAACACATACCCTCTCAGAAAGACACCCTCTTATGTGTACAATGATGTACAATGTGCCTACTGCTCCTCAGGCAAGGTTCTCACGGTCCAGGTCACCAAGGAACAGAGGGATTAAGTCCCAGATATTCAGCATCACTCAAGAGCTTATTGGAGATGTAGAACATGAGGCTCCCACCTGGTCCCTGTTGCGTCCAATCCTGTTTTTCAACAAAAGCAGGTGATTTGTGTGTATGGTGAAGTTTAAGATGCAATGGTCTAAATGGCTTATCTGGAGTCACCCAGTTTCTAAGGGGCAAAGCCTGCACATTCAAAGCTAAGATCTTGGACTCCAGATGCTAAGTGCACGCAATGACTTGCTACCACATCAATGCTTTTATGGTATCATCTTGATGTTATAGTGGGCCACACAGCCTGATGATGGCCACCATTTGTTGTTTTAATAAACAGGTTACCTTGTTTTAAAGGGGTAAGGAATGGGGAACCAAACTCTACAGAGAAGGCCACTTCAGTGCCCAGCTGATCTTAGTCAGCTCCACAAGGATGAGCATCCTCCTTACATTTCGGGTTTTAGGGCTTCACTCTCCTCATTACCAGCATTGAAGCTCACTCCTTCAAAGATCCCATCATTCAAAATACTTCCTCTAGAAAAGTAACCACCAACCCAACTACAAAACCTGCAATCTACAACTGTGACCTGTCTGCATGACACCGTGGTGCAATAGTGGTGCACATGCTGTGGCAGTAACCACTCTATGATTGGATATAAGGCTCACTCCACAAGACGGAACCCATGTTTGATAGTACTCTCATGGCCAAGAACCTTGGCTAGATAGGGCATGGGCCTTGAGAAAAACCAAATACTATTGTTCTGCTAAAGAAACATAGTAATAAAGTTACTTATAACTGCATTCTGCTATACTCATAGATCAGTGCCTCACTCAGCCGTCATCAGAGAAACATCCTCTTGCAGTATATGGGAACTAATACAAAGAGCCATGACTGAAAAATGTACAGACAATGAGAACTATTGGAATACTCAGTCGTAAATGAGATGTCTTCACCAAGCCCCTCCTCTTACAGAAGAACTAAGAGCCAGAAGGGATGGGAGACTCCAAGGAAACAGTATCTTCCAGACACAGCAGGACTGATGCACATATGAACTCAAGAGACTGTGGTAGCATGCGTAGGGCCTGCACAGTTTCAGGCTGGACAGCATCACAACACTGAAATGGGTAGGTAGATGCTGAAGATCTGGGAGGGGAAGAATATGAAGAGGAAATCAGGATGACATTTATTGTATGACTAAAAAATTTTTTTTCAATAAGAAAAAACTGTGGGGAAAAATGGTGGAAGCTGGGGTGGTGAGGTGGGCTTCTTCCATCAAAAGCTGGTCTTTCCTGTGTCTTATTCCTTAGGGCACTGGCGGCCAGCGGCTGGAATGAAGTATTATTAGAAGTGCCTCTTTCCACTGGGTCATGATGGTATATGCCTTTAATCCCAGCATTTGGGAGGGAGAAGCAGTTGGTTCTATGAGTTTGAGGCCACCCTGATCTACAGAGTGTTCTAGTACAGCCAAGACTGTATAAGAAAGAAACCCCATCTTGAAAAAAACAAACAAAACAAACAACAACAAAAAAGTGTCTTTCTAAACCATATACTTCTCAAGGAAATAGGTTTTCATCCAAATAATTCTAATAGAGGGGACTTGGGGGCAAATTAGAAGCAAGAGAGTTTATAGCCCAGGTAATGGCAACCAAGCATGGGCTCACCTTGTTTAAACAGATAAGGTCATTCAAAGGAGCCACAGACATTATCCCAGAGCTTCAACACTGCCTCCTAAGGCATGGCAAATGTCACTTCCTGGAATACCACACAACGTCTTCTAGCCTGCTGCCTTCCGAGATCTTGTATAGTTCAGCTGTCTAGCAATAGGTACCCACAGTAGGAATCACCTCTGAGATCACACTACTACACCAAGGCATTGCAGGTGAGAGGGGGCCATCGTGGCTGTGGGACCAGAGTGCAGCCTGCTGTCTGAGCTGTCTCAGGTTTTGAAGGTTCTCCAGGTCTGGTCCACTTACATCCTCAGCAAACGTTGCCTCCATCACCTGACAGGCTCACCTGACCTCTCTAAATCCCAGTACTCAAAAGAGTGTCAGAAAGCACAGTGAGTGGGGAGGGCAGGCATTGGAGGAAGGGAGCCAGCACAGTGAGTGGGGAGGGCAGGCATTGGAGGAAGGGAGCCAGCAGTGTCCAGAGTGTCCAGTCAGTGAGACACCGGCACAGCCGACACATGTGGCCAGTGAGACAGATTGCTGGGCCTTCTCACTGATACTGAATTCAGTCATTTGGGGAGGGGGGCTTCAAGGTTCTTCATGGGAATCTGGTTTTTTTCCAAACTGAATTTTGTGCATGATGAAGAGAGAAAAAGTATTTTCTATGAAAGTCTGGCACCTGAATTGAGATGTTTTCTATATGTTTGAGGTGTAAAAAAGAAAAAAACTAGAATTTTTCATTAACAGTTACTTACAGCTACAGACTTAAATTATAGTTTGGGATGTATTGGGTTTCTTAAGATATGTTATCAATTCCACGAGTTCCCTTATTTATTTCCAACTTGAGACAGAGTTTCACTCTGCAGCCCAAGCTGGCCTTGGACTTGCAGTTCTCCTGCCTTGTAACTGGAGTGCTAGGACGATAAGTGCGAACCACCACCTGTGACACATTTTATTTTAAAATAAAAACATTCAAATTTATCTGTGGCTCAACTATGTCTATTGGCATATGTAAGCCTTATCTCAGAAAACTAACTAAAATAAAGGGTAAATTGAGAGAATGTGGCCAGGGTGTGGCAGACACAAAGGATCAATATAGGCAAGATGAACCTGGGGTAAGTGTGCAAGGATGAGTGTGCAAGGGGTGAGTATGCAAGAGGTGAGTGTACAAGGGATGAGTGTGCAAGGGGCAATGGAGATTTTTCAGGAAATGGAGCAAAAGTATGACTGGCCAAATCTGGGCCAGAGGGGGAGGCAAGGGATGTAGCCTGAAGGTTAGATGACAAAAGAGAAACCAATAGGACCTGTGGACCTGTGACATGGGGATCCAAGAAGCAAACTTACAAAAGTAAGACTGTCTGGTTTCTAGTCCCCAGAGAACTCCTCCTCTGTCAGAGCCTCCTCTGAGTCTGACCTCTAACACCCCCCAAACAGAAGGCCATTTAGAAATGCAAAGACTGTTTCTAACTGGTCTCACAGTTAAGGCAGGAATGATGACACATTCCAGTACTTGGAAGGCTGAGGCAGGAGGATTGTGAGTTTGAGGTCAACCTGGGCTGTCTATTGAGATCTTATTTGGGGGAAAGGAAAGGAAAGGAAAGGAGAGGAGAGGAGAGGAGAGG
>NC_034590.1:89765817-89768940 GCF_900095145.1 Mus pahari | reverse complement strand
AGGAAAAAGGAAAGGAAAGGAAAGGAAAGGAAAGGAAAGGAAAGGAAAGGAAAGGAAAGGAAAGGAAAGGAAAGGAAAGGAAAGGAAAGGAAAGGAAAGAAATGATCCCCATCACCAATAGATTCAACCATTTGGTGATTTGAATGAGAAAGACCCCCACAGACTCAGATATTTGAATGTTTGGTCCCCAGCTAGTGGCCCTGTTGGGGAGATGTATGAGTTGTGGTCTTGCTGGAGGAAACTATGCCACTGAGGGCTGGCTTTGAATGCTTAAAGATTTACACCATTATGAAATTGAAATGTCTCTGTTTCTTGCTTGCTGTTCCAGATGTGTGCTCTCAGCTATTCCTGCTACTTGTTGCCATGCCTCCCTGGATGCGGTGGTAAAGGACTCTCAGCCATCTGGAATGATAAGCCCAAATAAAACTCTTTCTTCAGTAAGTTGCTTTGATCATGGTATTTTATCATAGCAATAGAAAATTAACTATGACAAAACTGTTCAACCCAGGAATTGCTTTCTCTGGGAGAGAATGGCTATGGTCAGGTCACAATGTAGTGGAGAAAGGCAGTTCATCCATATCTAACATTGATACCTGTTAGACACAGGGTCCAGGTACTTTTCCAATAACCTATCCCAATAGGCTTTTATCTTGCCAAGTACAAAGCCAAAAAAATAAGCATGGCCAGGAAGACTTACTACCTGCAGATAAGGAGAACACAGGAGCCATCCCCAAAGTAACACTTCTTCAAACAGAGGATGCATGGGGGGCGGGTATTCAAAGAGCCTACATATATCCATATAGGAAAACACTTTAGAGGTAAGCACATTCCAGAGCACAATCAGTTCAAGAAGTTAGTATTGCAAACAGATTTGGGGACATGCTTAGCTCAAGGTCCTAGAGTACATGTTCAAAAGGTAAAAACAGCAGACAGTCATGAAAACAGTGACATGAGCTTCTCTGGGTGTACCACCACCCCGTGCGTGTGCATGTGCATGTGTACGTGTAAGTGTGCACATGCATGGACATGGGTGTGTTCATTTGGGTGCAGATGTGTGGGCAATATATTTGAAGCCAAAAGATAATCTCAGATGTTCCTTGGGCACAAGCCACCTTTATTTTGAAACAAAGTCTATCACTGGCTTGGAACTCACCAAGCGGGGTAGACTGGCAGGCCACAGAGGCCCAGGGATCCATCCACCAGTCTCCTGCTCCTGATGCTCACATACAAGTGTAAGCCATCACTCCTGGGTTCTTTTCTTTTCTTTTTTCCTTTTCTTTTTTTTTTTTTTTAAGATTTATTTTACATAAGTAAAGATTTATTTATTATACATAAGTATACTGTAGCTGACTTCAGATGCACCAGAAGAGGGCGTCAGGTCTCACTATGGGTGGTTGTGAGCCACCATGTGATTTCTGGGATTTGAACTCAGGACCTTTGGAAGAAGAGTCAGTGTTCTTACCCGCTGAACCATCTCTCCAGCCCCCCACCCCCTGGTTCTTTTCTAATGAAGGTTCTGAGAACCCAACTTCAAGTGCTCATGCATTTTACCTGCCAACCACCTCAAAAAAAAAAAAAAAAAAGCCTCATTTCCTTCAATAAGTTTTGACTGAAGAAAAGCAAAGTCTACTTTGAAAGTGTATAGTATGGGACTTTTCCCGTAAAGGTACCTGCCTGGCTTAGCAGCTAACATTTCATATATCCTCATGTGTTTTCCCCTACAAAGTTTTGAGGCAGATAATGAAGAGCAGCTTAACAATACCCAAGTCCAAAGGCTTCTGTCATCACTTTTCACTTTCCTGGCAACGGAAGGACAGGAGGTGAGAGGGCTCGGCATGCAGCAGCATGCCCTGCAATGCTCATTAGCTAACTTGGAGGAAGAGACGGGCCTCCTACCCATGCTTTACAGACGTGGGCTGCACTGAACAACCCAGGACGCCAGACTCAGAGAAACCAACACCATCATTAGCCAGACTCAGTGCAAGAGCCTTCTCAAATGCCATCCCAGATAATCTCCTGCAGCAGCCTGGTGTTGCTCATCCCAGATAAGAGGGGCTAGAGTGCAACTGTGTGAATGTGGCCAAGGTCAGATGAGGGTGATTTATTTATAAATGTTCTCTGGCATGAGAGTGCGGGGAGTCGGGTCCACGTGGCCAGGATTTAGGACAGAATGGTTCCACCTCAGGCTACTCACAGTCAGGAAAACTCGACTAGGAGAATGTCTGACAATTGACTATGATCAGGGGACAGAGACAGTAGTAAGGGCCATTGCCCAAGTAACAAGTCAGAGGCACTATGCAATGGCAGCCTCTCCCAGAGAGGCTCTGGGTACCTGCTGGCACATGATCCAGGTATGGAGCACAGATGCCCAGGGAGGAGGGGTCTAAAATGTCCCTCATATCAGGGAAGCTCCAACATAAGACGAAAATCATCTGGCACAGATAATTTGTATGAGGAGATGCCAACCCGGGTCACCTGCCCACTTGTGACCCGTCTGCTTTCCTCTTCCCTGGAAACTGCTCCCTCCCTCTGCAGGAGGACACCCTCAGAAGCCAGGCGCCTTTCAAATGAAATCAAAGATCCCAAACCAACAGTCACCTCTCTGGCCTTGGGTGAACATAAACCAAACTCTTGTTTCTGTGATTAGGAAACTGAAACTCCTAGATCTTCACCAGGTGTTAAAGGAGAGGTGAGGACAGGAGGGCACCAGGCGGGCCAGCCACGTTTGCCCACATGGATGGAAAACCAAGGAGAGTGGGCTGTAGAGTCTGGGAATGAAGCAACTACCCAGAGAGCTAGTGAGAAGCTGCACAGCCCAGGGAAGAGGGCATGCTGAGAGTTACTTCTGGCCCCCGGCACCAGCCTGAGCCTGGTTCATTCTAGTCTTGAGACAGCTCGGCTTCACTTCTCCCATGATTCCTGAGGAAGTCTAAATTCACCTTAAGCCTCTGAAGGTCCCCGCTGTTTTGCTTGCTTAAAACTATTTTGAAGCTGGGCGTGGTGGCACACGCCTTTAATCCCAGCAACTTGGGAGGCAGAGGCAGGTGGATTTCTGAGTTCGAGGCCAGCCTGGTCTACAAAGTGAGTTCCAGGACAGCCAGGGCTATACAGAGAAACCCTGTC
>NC_034590.1:89761921-89765182 GCF_900095145.1 Mus pahari | reverse complement strand
GACAGGGTTTCTCTGTATAGCCCTGGCTGTCCTGGAACTCACTCTGTAGACCAGGCTGGCCTTGAACTCAGAAATCCGCCTGCCTCTGCCTCCCGAGGGCTGGGATTAAAGGCGTGCACCACCACGCCCGGCTTGTTGTGCTGTTCTTGATGGTTGTGAAGCTATAGGAGACTCCAGCCTAGCAGGAGGAAGAGGGTCACGGGAGCATGCCCCTGGGGCTCCATTTTACCCTTGTATTCCTGAAGCAATCTCTATGTCTCTCTGTATGTCTGTCTATCCCCATTCTACCCCCCTGCTTCCTGGCTACCATGATGTGAACTACTCGCTCGGTTCTGTCCTGCCCTTGGCACCAGGATGGTCTAAACCCAGGATTATAAATATAAAGGTTCCTCCTCCCTTCAGTTGTTTCTCTAGTGTTTATTTGTCAAAGCAACTGAAAGTCTGATGAATGCAAGCTTATAGGTGCTTTGCTTTCCTTCTTCCTCCCAAACCACTCTATCTGTGGGGTGGAGGGATGGCTCCGTGGTTAAGAGCACTTAGTGCTTTTGAGGAGGACTTGAGTTCAGTTCCTGGAACCCGCATAGGGGAGATGACAATTGCCTGGAACTCCAGTTCCAGAGACCCAACGCCCTCTTCTGGCCTCTCCCGGCACTGCACACATGTGGCACACACACACATGCATTCAGGCACATACCATTCAGCACATACAGAGTTTTTAAAATGACAATCAACCTACTTTAATATACTATAAACTTGTAGGAGAAATAATTCCATCTCAAGACTACCTGAGACTATCAGGCCCATAGAGAACCGACCATTTCCCCACCTTTCTGGGAGTAGGCTAGCCTGGAAATTATCTAGCCCAAATCTACACCACTGCATACAGCTGAGCTGTTGGAAGGAAAGAAGAAAATAAAGTTCATCTGCTTTGAAATGCCTACCTCAGAAGGTAGGTATAAATATTAACTAAGACATGCTAAATGCCTGGTACAGGGTTGGGATTTAGTAAGGCCTCCATCAGGTTAACAAATACACAGACAGCTCTAATCTGCAATTACCGTGTCTGAAGATTTTTCTACTCACTTACATTTATCTCTACCCCAAAACCAGTCCTTTGAACATCTTTGATGTAAAGATTGAGTCATCTGACAAGAACATTCCCAGCTTGTTACGTGTGAACCGGAGATACAGAGGCCCTATCTTGGAAGACTGTACCATCTCTCCTCAACTTCACCCTTGGTCTCATCCTTTCTGGGACACTGAGGAGCCAAACTATGGCATATTTAATTAATGTCACAAAGTTCACATTTTTTTGTTTGTTTTGTTTTGTTTTTTAGTTTTAAGATTAATTTATATAATGTATATGAGTACACTGTAGTTGTCTTCAGACACACAGAAAAGGGCATCAGATTCCATTTCAAATGGTTGTGAGCCACCATATGGTTGCTGGGAATTGAACTCATGATCTCTGGAAGTGCAGTCAGTGCTCTTAACTGCTGAGCCATCTCTCCAGCCCAAAGTTCATATTCTTGACTTCTGATTGGCAATTTAAAATAACCACCACCACCACCACCACCACCACCACCACAACCACCACCACAACCACCACCACCACCACCACCAGTGTCTTTTTGTAACTGTTCCTTATGAAGAAAATGCATGCATGTTTGCCCAAGACATGAACTAGCCTTGTGTTAGCCCTAAGTTCAATGTCAACAATCAACAGCAAATATATACATTAATGCATCATTCCAGAAATATGCATAAAATAAGGACATGCACTGATCTGTTTACAAAAACACTGTGACTAGAGGCTTGCTGGACCTGAGTTCCTTGTTTCCTGCAGAATTGTGGTTTGCTCAGTACTTGCTAATCCAGTGTCAATGGTGATCTCCCACAAGTCATGAGAATGAACTATAAATGTGCAAAGGCCATGAGGACCTTTCTTTCTGAACTAATGCATCAAAGAAGTCTCAGCCAACTAACTAGAAAGCTGCTTGTCCATCTTAAAAATAGCCTAGTAAATCGGCAGTATGCCAACTGCATTCTGAAGCAAGTCCAAAGAAGGCCTCTGTGAAGCATATGGCTTTAGATGGTAAAGTATGTGTTTTATAGAAGCTGGTAAAACTGTGCTGTCCAATAGGGAAAGAAGATCACAAAACAGTTCCCAACACTTTAGATGCATACATAACTTTTATGTGCACGTGGCATAGAAGTCTAGAAGATACACAATAAAATGGTAATAGTATTAGCTAGCTGGTACTGTTGACTTTTTAACAATCTTTTTGCGAATATGAATATGCTGTATAAGTGCATTGTGTGCTTTCATGTATGTGAGTGCACATATATGCAATGGCGCACATGTGGAGGTCAGAGGACAACCTCAGGGGTTGGCCCTCACCATCCACCGGATTCTCTGAAACAGGGTCTCCATAGGTTGTTGTTCTAGCACTGAATAAGACAGGATATCTAGTCATGAGCTTCCCAGAATCCTGCTGTCTTAATCTCCCATTTTGCCATAGGGACACTGGGATTGGAGTGATGTTCTCATATGCCCATCTTTGCGTGGATGCTGGGAATTCAAACTTGTAACCTCACGATGAACAGACAAGAGCTTCACCAGTTGGACCATCTCCCTAGCCCTAGAATTATGTTTAAATGCTGAAAGGCATACAGAAAGCAATAAAGATACATACACAAAGGAACAGAGTATCTCAAATCGATGGAACACCAAAAAACAAGGCTAGTTTGTAACACAATAATCCTGTGAAGGTAAATAACAGTCTAGATTCCAGAGTTAGTAAAAACAGGAATGTGAAATAGTCTCTTTTCCATTAATTTTTATAACGATGACATGCTGAAATAATTTTTGATATATTAACTAAAATATATTCTTAAAATTAACCCACTGCTTCTTTGTAGTTAGGGTTGGGTACCAGAAAATATTAGTGCTCATATGGCTCAAGTATCATTGCTGCTCGATGATGGAGTTCTAGTGAAACACAAAACTCAGATCACAAACTAGGCATTGGCTGGCTTCTTTGCTTAGGGGAACAAATGAATCAAACATTTCAAAGAAAAGAATAGTGTCTGCTGTATAGACTAAGAATAGCTTCTTTAGATCCAGCCAAAGAATGGCAGTAACCCTGAGGGGGTCACTATCTGTAGTGGCTATTCCTGGTTGTCAACTTGACTATATTTGAAATGAACTACAATCCAGAATTGGAAGGCTCACCAGTGAACCTAATCTGGAGACTGGGA
>NC_034590.1:89758889-89759961 GCF_900095145.1 Mus pahari | reverse complement strand
TTTCCTCCCCAACTTGCTTCTTGGTCATGACGTTTGTGCAGGAATAGAAACCCTGACTAAGACACTATCCAACCAAATTCTGCATTATATGGGATGTAACTAGTTATCTGTGATTCTCTGTCACTTCCAGGAATCTTCCTTAATTTGGAGGTGCCTTGAAAACAATCTTCCTTCCCACTCACCTGCTGTCCTACTGCCCTGAATGTCACTATGACGGCCAATGCTCTGGCAGCCACAATGAACATGGATAGGAAGGTCACACTCAGACTTAGCAGGGTACTAGGAGAAAGATTCCTGACTTATTTGTATATTCCTATTTGAGAAAGAAACAGTGTCCAATCTTGTTCAGACCAGTGTTTTTCAGGGTTTCCGATTATATGTGGCACTGGGCACTGACCTTTGAGTTATTCAGGAAAGACTCTAACAGCAAACCCAGCTTCCTTTGCAGCTCCTGTAAGTCTCTGGAGACACTTGGGGGCTCTTCTTTGGCCATCTTGAAATGTCTGCCAGTCTCACTCTAGAATAAACGCTCTACCAGGAAGTGCATTACGTAGTACGTAGCCCAATCTCTCATGTCCTCCCGTCTCTTGCTATCACTGAAGGAAACAAAAACATAATTATTAGCACTCTCTAAGGAGCTCAGACCATCCCCAATACATTAACAGCAGGCATGCAGATGAACATAATTTGACAATATTTATCAATTTAAGCTGCACATACTTTGACCCAGCAATTTATTTTTAATGAACCTAAATAAGATAGATATATGAAAAATATACCCATAGGATGTATATCATTTATTCCTGTTTATAATATAAAATGACCAGCAAGATAGGATGAAAAAGCTAAATCCATTTATTATTTATTATAAACACTTCACTGTTACACACCCCCCCCCACACACACACACGGTGTAGAAAATGATCTAGAAAGGCTAATCTCCAAATACTTATGCCAAACAAGAAAACTAAATGTACTGTATTATTCACTCTCACCACCACCACCCCTTCTCCCTGCACACCCCACCCCCCTTCTCCCTGCACACTCCACCCCCCTTCCCCCTGCACACCCC
>NC_034590.1:89755034-89758012 GCF_900095145.1 Mus pahari | reverse complement strand
CCTTCTCCCTGCACACCCCACCCCCTTCCCCCTGCACACCCCACTCCCCTTCTCCCTGCATATCCCACCACTCCAGGCTTCCTTTGCTCCTACAACAGGGACTTGGGGTGCTTTTTCTTCTTTCTTTGGCTCTCAAGAACCTTGTACAATGCCACACTTTATTTATGTGTGGTGAGGTCTTCACTAACAAGACCTGTCCCCAAGGCCTTGGCACAACTATTTTCTGTGATTCAACAACAGCCTGGAATGTATAAGACAGTCCCTTTCTCACGTTGTTTTTGCAGTTTTCATTATGACAATGTATCAAATTAGATATGCTTTTAACCCTGGCTGAGTTTTCAAATAAAAATATTATTCTATATTAATATATTATTCTTATTATGTCTCCTAGAACATCTGTCTGGGTTGGAAAGAATAGGATCTCCTTGCAGCTAACCTCCTGGTGTTATAAACCTGTGCTCAGTAGGTTCTGTCACAGTGCCCCAAATAACTGGATATACTTGCCTATTATGTGTAAACACACCTTACCAGTGTCTACACCACAGAGTCTAGTGTGCACACCTCCATCACACCGAGTAAGGATTCTCTCCCCTTGGTCAGGGGAGAACCAATGCCTGCACCATTATTTACGTTGTTAAAGCAGCAGTTCGAGTTAGTGTAGAATTTAGATGGCCCCAGGCTTCAGTTTACCTAATCACATTTCTACAGCGGGCTACAAGTCAAAATACACCATTACAACTCTTCTTTGGCCTGGGAAACATGCAAATGCCACCAAACCGGTCTGGGGAGTCTGCTGAAAACTGAAGAATGCGGAGGAGGACCTCAGCACACTCATCTACCTAGCCACCAATTTTCTGACCATCAACTCTTTCTAGGGTCCTCTACAGACTCTGAGCAGCATCACAGGGAAAGTGGGAAGGTACCACCCCAACCAGCCTACGGGTGCCCCGCCTACTCTCCGTTTTAGGGGGCCTAGCCAGGTTCTCTGAGATCGTGCCCCGCCCCTTCTAAGATTCCAAATAAAGCTTTGCCTCTGGACGCTCGCATCTTGCAAGCAAACCGCCACCGCGAACGTTCCAGCTGCGGGTCGGGTCGAATCCCCAGATGGGGGGCAGGGCCTTCGGGGCGCCTGGGAATCTATCCTGGTCCCCATTTCCGATGAGGGCTGAGACTTTCTGTTCTAAGGCCAGGGATCCACGGAGGACACCAGTGTGATGCAGATGGGGATCTGATCACGACTACGGGGCATAGAAACTAGGAGATCCGAACTCAGGGGAATTGGGCATCCCGTCACTGATCACCTGGGGCAAACCCACCTTTGACACCTGTAGCTTCCTTCTGCTGTGGCGCATAGCACCCCTGTTGACCAATCCTAGGGAAAAGGTATGGATGCCGAGACAAGACTCCACATCTTCCCCTGCACGTTTCCCAAGAAGAAGTAGGGCCTTGTGCGTGGGTTGGCATTGGTGGCCTTCCCCGCACGTCCCCCCCACTCCGGCCCCCAATCTAGCTACTAGTGGGTAAGCACGGGATGGCTGGAAATGGTGGATGAGATCTCCCCATGAGCTCCTACCCGCGCCCAACAACTCGAGGCGACAAAGTTCATCACCAACCAGAAGCCGACGGCAACAGGCGAAGGAAGCTAGTGCTTTCTCCCGCGACCGCCCCTGAACTCCTCTGCTTCCCAGGCCGAGCTGGGAGGCTTCAGCCAGCCGGGGTCCTCTACTCCACACCCAATCTTTGCTCTCTCACCTGGTACGGCTGCCGCGAAACCCCGCCCCGCAGCCACAGAGGGCGCAAAGCGAAGTGGAAGGAAGAAGAGAAGGGACGCAGGCCTGATTAGGGGTGAGAGCTGGACCTGCTCCTCCTTACCAGCAAGCGCTCTTCCTCTAAGGCCAAAGCCCCGCCCTTCTGCCCCGCCCCCCGCAGAGGCCCCGCCCCTCGTCTCTTCCTTGCTGAGCATCAACGTTGACCCTCCGCCCAGGCTTGGGTCCCCGCCCTGCCTTCCCAGCCCGACTGAGAAGGATCCGGTATCTAGACGCCTAGCGGCGGGGCTGCCGCCTTTACTAGGCCGCCCCGCTTTTTCTTCCCACACGTTCTAGGAACAACCCCCACAAACTTCTAGACTCTAGAAGATGACTAATGAGTAAATGAGCGCTTGGAGACAGTCTCTTCCTACAGCGGTGACTTGGAGTGAAAGTTCTGGGGCCACGTCTTAGGAAGACTGGCAACCAACGAAGGGGTTTTAGAGACAGAACTAGTTCTGGATTTGCCCCCCAGAGTTCAGGTCACACCAGTCAATCAGTTAGG
Source organism: Mus pahari (assembly GCF_900095145.1). Classification (NCBI taxonomy): domain Eukaryota; kingdom Metazoa; phylum Chordata; class Mammalia; order Rodentia; family Muridae; genus Mus; species Mus pahari. Next base: position 89,755,702 of record NC_034590.1, on the reverse strand, counting down.
TACCTCCTGTACTGGAAGTTTCTAGTCATTACGCAAAGGCAAGTGTTGGCAGCCAAAGAATCTTAGAGATGGATTATCTCCGTTTTACAGATTTAAAGACAAAAACGAACGAAGAGCTAGAAGGATTAGTTTCACAAATAAACTCAAATCCTCTTCTCAAGGACCCATGATAGAGACACCCATGCTTGCTGGTTCCAAATCTGAGGCGCACCGTGAGTTACTCAATGTCAATGTTATTGGCATTTGAGATGGGGTGAATCTGTTTCTGAGATGTCCTGTGAGCACTGTGGGCTGCTTGGTAGCATTCCTGGGCTCCATCCACGAAATAAAAACAAACACAGTAACAGCCCCTCCCAGCTGTGATAACTTAAAATGCTTCCAAGGGGTTGGGGATGGGGCGAGGTCATCAGGTATTTTTTTTATTATTATTTGAGATTACAGCAGAAAACTAAGGGCTGGGGCTCTGGAGGCCCCATCTCGGGGCCCAAGTCTAGCTATGACTGTGTGACTGTGTGCTGAAATTACCTCTCTGTATTAGTCAGGGTTCTCTAGAGTCACAGAACTTACGGATATGCTCTATATAGTAAAGGAATTTATTGATGACTTACAGTCTGCAGTCCAAATCCCAACAATGGTTCAATAGTAGCTGTGAATGGAAGTCCAAGGGT